>NC_056730.1:512791197-513091197 GCF_019279795.1 Protopterus annectens | reverse complement strand
TGTTGGTAAATCCTGGAATCTTCTTCCCAGTGACCTCTCCTCACTCACCTCTTTACCACTCTTCAAAAACAGACTTAAACTTTACCTCAAAACACACTGGCTATGCCCTTGTATCAAACCTGACTAGTCATCTATCTTTTCAAACTTGGCTTTCCTTATCCATTACTTCTCACCTACTGTTATACCTTTCTATTACTATTCTTTATCATCTCTCTCTATATTGCATTATTTCTATGCTCTGTGGATACTGATTTTTAAGTAACTGCTTTGTCAATATCACTATAAAATTAACTTCTTTTTTACTATTGACTTTACCTGTATATAATGCATTGTACATGTGAAATGCATTGTTATGATTCTTGCCCTCATTGAATATCTTATGCTAACCTGTATGCTGTACTACATATGTTACTGTTATATATATTGTTATTGTTATTGTAGTTGTATGTGTTTGTTTATGTCTTGGAGCTTCTCTCCCCGGGCCTCTACTGAAAATGGACATATATCCAGTTAGACTAGCCCGGTCAACAAATGTAAAATAAAATAATCTGAGCTACATGAAAAATATCCTGGAGGCTCCCCAGACTTTTTTATTGAAGGCAAAAAACATGTTGGTTCTTGTGCAGAATATATCAATATTGTGGACAGTGTTCCCTTTTATATGTGCCAGTTATTGTTAAAGGATTCCTCATTAACATTTATTTACTTTCAAAATGTTTTAAATTCCTAGTTTTTGTTAAATAAATGTTCCTCTCCTAGTGTTTAGCCAGTATTTTGTGCAGTGCAAACATTTTCCACTAATTAAAAGTAATTTCAGTACTTGCGTATTATCGCAACCAGATTTCTGCACTGCCATAGTTCGTTATGTGTGTGCGGAAACAGGTCTCCTAACCTGAAAAGGGGTCTGTAAAGAAATAATCGTTAGTCTGTCACAGGGGGGTATGATCCAGGAAGAGGAGTAAGGGTGCAACTTTGTACTGTGGAGAGACGTACCTCTTTGCTCTCGTAACTGCTTGACGATCGCTGCATTCCATGTTATCAAAGGGAAAGCGAGTCAGGAAATACACTGTGTAACTGTAGCACACATAATCTGTCAAGGACACATTTCGCATACTTAAAGAGAAACAAGTGCATGAAACATGGTAAAAAGTGTTATTCAAAGTGTTGTGGATGCCTCGGATAAAACATGATGGACTGCTGGACAGTTGTGGTTCAGACATAAGGCAACAGAGTTAAAAACTGAGGTGAGCTATGATCAGAAGCATACATAGCATTTTTTTAAAAATTAAACTGTTTTCTTTTTTTCTTTCATGCTTTTAGCTGCAGCAGTACAGCAGTGATCCGCATATACCCTTTTAGATCAGTGTGGAAGCACTCATCGTCGTCTGTTTAACAAACTTGCTTAGACTCCTACAGTAATGGTTGCAAATCATTCTCTGGATACTGGTGTGAATGCTGCTGTAACATTGCTAACGGTGCCTCAAATGCATCCAACAATAGTGAAGCAAACCTGTGTTTTCCACAGTATGGCATAACTTTTCCCATAATATGTCAGTCCCAAAATTCTTCACACCAGTTTCATGCACTTGTTTCTGTTGAACTGTGCGAAATTCACAACTGTGAAAATCTGGTTGCGATAATACGTACCGTAATTTCTTTAATATTATTATCTGCCATCTTTTGAAGGTTTGGGTGGAGGTAGCAGTACTCTCTAGGCTTTAAAATATGAACATTTTTATTATTTTTTTTCTCCAAACATCTTTATTAAATTTTCACATATGACAAAGGCAGTCGTACATTCATACAAGTGAAAAACAGTTTACATCACAGACACAATTGAAACAACTTTAGTTGCAAACATTATACATCACTTATAAACCATCTAGTCATTGTCAATTAAACATTATGTGGCTCTTTCAAATCCTGCCTTTTAAACCTTGTTCCTGCTCTGCATATATTGTTCCCACAATTCACATGTTGTGCCTGGGTAGTTTGCTCCATCCCTTTTCTAAAGATCCCAATTCCAGTTGTTTGGTCTCTGTTACTATATTCACTACTTCTAGTAAAGCTGGTCTAGAGTTTGATTTCCATTTTCTAGTAATTGCTTTTTGTCTAGGCAATTCCAGTTCTGTAGCACAACAACAAAAAAAAAAAAATCTCTCCAGTCAGTCCAATCTGCTCACCCAGCATCTCCAACAGAACGGTCTGCAGGCAATCCCTAAAGTTTACCAGCTCACTACACTCCCAAAAAATATGTTCCTAGCTACCTCTTTCTTGCCCATCACACCTCCAACATTTGCTATCTATCTGAGGAAAAATTCTTTGGAGTCTACTTTGGGTATAAAAATTCCTAGCTATACTCTTCCAGGCAAAGATCCTAAATCTTCTAGACTTTTTTGCATATTAATATGAGCATTTTATGAGCTTTATGTATGGTCTAATATTTACTCGGTTGTAATAATGGGTGGAGGAAAAACATATGTAGTACAATTCTGCTTTCCTAAAGGCAGGCTCAGCTAATATTCCTGATATCTTTTGAGACCAACGAGAAGTGAAAGTGATCGTGTCTGTCTCAGTAAGTAGGTTAGTGGGCAGGGATAAAATGATGGGTTACAGTAATCACCTCACTTCAGTTTTCTTTGGCTTTTGTTGGTGAGGGTTGTAGCAGCAGCAAACTAAGCAAGGCATTTCAAATTTATCTTTCCTCAGGCTCAGATTCCAGTTCATCATGTAGGATCCCCAGGTCTTCCTAGCCATTCAGATAGTGTAATCTCCCCAGCCATGGCCAAAACAATTTCAAATTTCTCTTTCCTCAGGCTCAGATTCCAGTTCATCATGTAGGATCCCCAGGTCTTCCTAGCCATTCAGATAGTGTAATCTCCCCAGCCATGGCCAAAATGATTTCAATGGCAAGCATCCAGGGAACATCCTTGTAAGGTGACTAAAATATCTTTTTTGCTTCTCTCAGTCTGGGAGAGCATTTGATTTGTCAGATAATTCTCAGGATCTGCAAGCTGCTTATACTGTCACAGTCTAAGTCAGCTGACTCTGCAGAAAAACCTTATTTCCATGTCTTGTAGTGTGATTTTTCATTTTTAATCTGTACTGGCACTGTATTACTGTAGGTAAAGATGAGGACTTGGACTGACCTTTAAACCAAGAGGGAACTCTGGTCTGCTTTACCACTACAGGTGAGATCAGTCCCCAAAAGGTGGAGGCTTCTGCCCCTGTATGCTTTTCATTGTCTCTCTCCTCTCCTCTTTGCCATCATTTTAAGCAAGATGCCAGTATACTTAAACGTGTCTAATAAGGGGCAGCTGTTCCCATGCTCCATCCGAGTGAGAGTTATGTTGTTTCTCATCCTGTTCATTTTACTTTCATTAGTGAATCACTTGAGTGTATGTCAAAAGTCACAGATAGATGAAGGCAGAAGTGCAAACTATCCATTGTAACTGTCTTTCATTATATAGTGCTTCTGATATGAAGTTTCTCAGAGAATTTGCCATGTGCTGGTTATAGAGATCTCGTAATAAGCATGCATAAGTGGAAGGGGCTTTTGGGTTGCTGTAAATGGCAAAGCCCCCTGTAAAACAGTAGTGTTAACAGTGAATTTTGATTTTTGTGTTTTTTCTTGCTTTTCACGTTTTGATCTTTACCCTTTTAACTGCACTTTTATTGCTATCATAGAAAGCACAAACCAGCAAAGCACATGTAAAATATGTATTTTCATTTTCCTTTCTGTCCTCAAATCAAAATATTTGCTAATACACCATTCAAGTCTTGGTATAAATAGTTTGAGTGTTGAACATGTTTTCCTTGCAGATTTGTTATGCAGAACAGTGAGATTCAGCTTCTGTTTCCAAACTGGACACACTCTCAGCCTTGGCTATGCTCTATTTTTTTTTTAACACCTGTATTAAATTGTCACATAAGATATAGACACACACAAATTAATAGAAAAGAAAACGAATCATAACATTTTTATTTACATACATTATATATACGTATATATAATGTATGTGTTTTATTTCTTTATAGCAACGATCATTCAGTCCAACATTACATAAATTTCTCAAATCCTGCCTTCCATTAAGTCTCATTCCTCTTCCTTGTGAACATTATTCTGCATGTATTGTTCTTACAAATTCCACATTTCTTTGTAATTTGCTCTTTCTCTTCCACAAAGATCCCACTTGCAATATTCAGTACTTCAAATACAGGTTTTTATATTTTGATTTCTATTTTCTGGCAATTGTTTTTTTTGACAGCTCATGGGATTAAACTTAATAAGGCATTTATTTGCCTAGGCAATTTTGATGCGGTCTCCCAGCTCAAAAGAATCATTTCCTCCTCTAATACTTTTGCCAGTGTGGGGGAATTTTTTTAGAATCTGTTAACTCATTACACTTCCAAAAAATATTTCCAGTTCTTCCTCATCACACCTCCAACATTTGCTTTCTACTCGAGCGAGGAATGTTTCTTTGAAGCCTGCTTAAGGTATAAAAATGTCTATGCAAACACTTACAAGCAAAAAGCCTAAACCTTCTGGACTTTGTCGCATACCTTTAGTGGGAGCCATACACGTCTTCACATTGTTACCTTGTAAATTATTTTTCCAATTTCTTTTCCTAATCTTTTCTGACCTCCTCTGATTGATTCTTTTAGGTATCATGCAATGCTTTATATACTCTACTAATTATACCTTTGTAACAGTAGCTACTGTTCTCAATTCAGCTTAAAACTCTTCCAGTGCAGGTCTTTCATTTGAGTCCCCTTTCCCTTTATCTTTGCCTGTACTCTAATTTCAGTCCCTAGTAGAGAAGGCAGTCTCTAACCTGCAGTCCAAACTCCTTCTTGGCTTCATCCTACTCCGTTACGTTTCCTTCTCTAGTTATTTGTTCTCAGTACAGTGTTTCCTAAGCCAACTTTCTCCAGTAAATTCATCCTCCTGTTTCTCAGAACCCTGCTTCTAGCCATCCCTTTTGGCAAAATCTCCTTTCTGCATTCCTGTGTGTTGGCTTAGTTCATGAATACTGTCTTCAACTTTATGAATCCGATGTTCTGTATGGTTGTTTTTATTTTCCTTAAGGATCTGCATCCAAAATCCTACTCTTTAATATTCCCCCACCCCCGTTTCATCATAGTTCCTTTCCACTTTGACATATAGCCTCCTGCTGCTCTTGCACTCTTCCTCTCCCAGATACATTTCTTTAACTCTTTATTGTTGTCCACATCTCCTCTGGTTGATAAAAATATGCCTGGCCTGTATATAAAACTAAAGAGAATAAAAATATTTTATCTCACTGTCTATATCCATACAAGACCTTCCAGTTTCTAAATGTATGTATTTATCTTTTGTTTAGTCCCTTCCCACATATCACTATAGCTGCTGTAACAGAAGACTTTTTAATCCGTAATCGTAAATACTTTTTATCGTGTCACCATAAGTATGGGTATTGTTGAAACAAATTGTGAGTGGGTATATCATTGAGTTGTCTTCATTATTTTTATATCCTAAAAATACTTGAGACTGTCTCAGAATGATCCACAACGCCAAAATGTCCTTTTCTGGATTTGTAATGTACAAAATATCTGCAAATAAAGCAAGCTTTTCTTGATTACATTACCAATTATATCATTGAATTTCTGACTCCCTAAGAATAAACAAAATAACAAAGGAAAGAGGATAGGCCCTGCCTTGTTCCTCTGTTTAAATATAACATGGCAGAAAGGGACCGTCTCACTTTAATTCTTGCTGCTGATCCTCCATATATCCTCCTAATCTTCCATATAGCCTCTTATTTAACCTTGTTATTTTGTCAGGGAATGCAAATACTTCCATTGCCCTCCTCATAAAATCCAAGCTTACTGTCTTGAATGCTTTTTTGGCATCAAGATCTACCAACAGCAGTGGTATTTTCTTACATTCTGCTTCCCACTTTTTTATTAATGTTTTCAAATGTTTGCTTGCCCTCCATGAAACTGCATTGATCTATATCAATTTTGCCAGCTAGTATATACATAAACACTTTATAATGATGGTTTAAAATTGAAATGAGTCTGTATGAAACTGAGTCTGATGGGTCTTTACTCTCTTTGGGTAATACAGCCAGTACAGCTTACCTCCAAGATGCTGCTACTTCCCATCCGGCTGTGCTGTATCTTAAGACCAGAATGAATGATGTGTCCCCTTGGCAGAGTCCAAATACCTCAAATGAATGTAATTTAATGCTACGAATGCTTACACTGCTCTCAAATGCATTTATGCAAGAAGTGACTCATACAGGGACTGGGTAGCATGCAGCACTGTCTTGCAAAACATTCTGTAGCATATGCAAGGACATGAGATCATAAGCTTTGTCTGGGTACACAGAACATTTGAAGGCTAGTATATCAAACTCCCATAAGCCCCTAACACTTCTGCACAGTTATAAAGACCTGGCTTTCTCTTCTCTAGCCTGGATGGAACCTACACTTCTCTTCCTGAATGTGAGGTTCAGCTGTTTGTCCTCCTAAATGTGAGGTTCATCTGGTGACCAAAGTCTTCTCTGTAGCAGTGTGCCACTGCATTGCAGTATTTTCCATATTTCTTGAATTTACTCTGTTGTAATTATGTATTTATATGTCTTTGTTTTTTGTATTGGAGCTTCTCCCTCAGACTCAACTGAAAATGGGTCTTCCCAATTGGACAGTTTTAACAAACTTGTTGAATAACTAAATAAGTAAAGCAGACTTTTTTCCAGGGAGGCTGAGGAGCGGTATCCCTTCTTTAATGGAGAAACAGCTTGTGATCTTTTTTTCACTCTAGTTTAATGTGGGATCTTTTTCACTCTAGTTAATGTGTCTATAAGCTTTCCTCTGTTTTAAATATGGACACCAACATCCTGTTTTGCCAGTCTATAGATACTTGTCCCTGCCTTCTTTTCTGCATTGAAGTACTTTGTGTAACTGCTCTGCACCACTACCTCCACCCAGCTGAATGTTGTCTTCACATTGCATCCTTAACATTAGAAAGGTGATGCACCACAGCATGACTGCTTCTACGTTGATGGACCCCAACCCATCAGATTTTGAGCAGTGTCTCCTGATAGTAAGGAATATTACAAGTTAAGGAGTTTCTCAGACAGTTTGTCTCTTGTGGGGTCAATACTTTGTACCTTTGCTTAACATAGCTAGGATGGAGCCCCCCCTTCACCTTCTGCGGTGTTATTTATTTGATAAAACCTCTCTAAAGTGACCTGATTGTGTGTGTCTGTTACTTTTTCATATTGTTCCCATGCAGATGTTTTCATTTTGGTAGATAGTATTACTCCACCAAAAGGGTGGTGGTGCTGCGGTAGTGTTGTCGCCTCACAGTAAGAAGCTGTCCGGTTCGATTCTCAGCTAGAGCGTCTTCTGCGTGGAGACGTGCGTGAATGGGCGTACCTTCGTTGAAGGTTGTGCGTCAGGGCTGGCAACTCTGCACGTAAAAATCAATTGCCAATCATCAGCGGATCGGAGTTCCGCTGTGGCGACCCCTAACCGGGAAAAGCCGAAAGACGCAACAAAAAAGATAGTATTACTCCACCCTGCTTAGCCTGCTGGTAATTCTTGTGAATCAAGATCTTACTTAAGTGAACAGTACTGGGAAGACCAACTTCATCATGACAGCTTCTCGGTGCTGCTGTCCACCAAGATGGCTCCTGCAGTGATGGCACTAAACCCGCTGCTTGCTGGTGACTCATTGGGCTCTTAGGTTTATTGATGACTACCAGGCATTGAGGAGTTTCCCACCGTCTGGTTAAGTGACTTGACCAGATTCACAAAGTGGGTAGATGGAGGCTAATGAAATCAAACCCCGAACTACAGGAAGTAGGTTAACAGCTCATAGCCCTTAATCATCTTTAGTAACTGCCATCTTCAATATTTTCCATTCAGACTTGTCACTGACCACATTTTGAGTATGGTTGAAATATTTTGGCAGTAGTATTTCAGCTAATCTCTAACAGATGCCACTATTAGACATTTCCAAGTGGTCTTCTTTGCTGCTTTTGGTCTCCATGGACTTTCTGGCCCTGTTTAATCTGACTCAGCAGCAGGTAAGTGATCACTTGACAGCTGTATCCCTGTGTTCACTCGATTGCTTTGGGCCCAGCATGTTGTGGCACGGAGTATACTTATGAGTATCCCTGTATTTGGAAGTGGTGACTTACACAGAAGTCAAGTAATATCTCATCAGCTGGAGTCCATTCCTGCCATCATTCCTCTCTATCTTTTTCATTCCTGTCGTGAGAGATGGTGCTTTCCAGTAAAAGTGTAGAATTTATAATTGACACCATCTTGAACACCTCAATCACCTTCTTCAAGAAGACCCAAGTATTGTCTATGGCTGCTCCCTGCTTAAGCAAACGGGACTTGCAATGTAGTGAAGGAACCATTTCTCCTACAAGGAAAAGCTTCCATGTGCATGTCAGCTGCAAACTTATGAACACCTCCAACTTCACCTGGGGCCTATCATGATGAGTAACTTTGTTAAGATGCATGGTTCCAGAGTTGGTTGTTGATTGAGCCAAGTCTGAGTGTACTTACCTATTGCATTCACCAGCTTTGGCTCCTCCCTGCCATTGAGGTGACATTTGACTTCCATAAGCCATTTCCATTACTTGAGTTGAGGTTGCTTGAATTGTTCACAGTCATGCTTGTTACTTGACTGGGAGTACTGCAGACCCCACCCATTATCTTGTAGATTCTACCCTGGTGCCACCACCTAACAATTTGGGATGACCATGAGCAGGTACATGCGTGGACTGGACATAAAGTGCCTACTTGGGAGTCCACCCTCAGGCTTGCCTTTTGGGCTAGGCTCTAGTAACTTTCAGTCTCTCCTGGATCCTCTTAGACGTGTTCTGCACAATTGTAAAGGTGGTCTTGTAGTTTGGTCTTTGTCTATGTCCACACTTCAGACTTGTTCACCAAGAAAAGTCTGTACTGATCGCAAAAGGGAAGACCCTAGAAGAAGTAAAATGTCTGGTGACAGTTCTGAAGTTCATCGGGACAGAGAAGCTCCTCTTATCAGGACAAGGTGACAGTTCACAGAAGGAGCAGATTGTGGAAAAAATGTGCAAACATAATTGCAGATTTTTGTCGGGATTTTTTTTTTTGTTCCCTAGAGTTATCTGTTTTCTGTGAAAGTAGCAATTATAATTGGATGTTATTAGTAATTCAGTGACATTGTACTGTCTGCTCATAACCGACTTGCTTTTATGGTGGTAGAAAAAGATTTATATTTGCATGATCTTTTCTACAGGTAAACATTTCTCACAGTCTAATCATTGTGATTAACAAGGCATAATCCTTTGAACTACAGGAAGGTTTTATCTGTCTTGCTAACTTTTTCAGCATTACTGAAAAACCTACTAAACATTCCTCTCCCATGTTTTGCACTGAGATATGTTGCTTGTTTTAGCTGACTGAAACCATCTGTTTGGGTAGTGTGGCAGTTTCCACAGTGCTCATTGTTGCTTAGAAGCAAGTATTTGTAGTTATGCATAATATTCTATAAACTGCAAATTTGCAAACGTTGCTATACTAAACATCACAGCTTTTTATCACTTTTAGCTTCATGTTTTGCAAACTGCACATTGTCACATTTTTGTGAAGGAAGGTTGAGAAGTATGCTGCTGCATTTTTACTGAAGTATGTGATGTCACATTGGTCATGATAGTATTAACTGTACACAGCTGTACAAGCAGATTAATACAAAAGTTGGAGGCAGAAAAAGGCAACGTGATTGAACAGTTGTTTTTGTGAAACTGAGCAGGAAGCAAAGCTGTAAACCTCACCAGTGAACAAGAGTTCCCTCCCCCACCAAAAGATTTTGGGCATATTAGTTTTTCCTTGTACAAAACAATACATTTTTTTTTCTTGCAGAATTAATTTTTAAAAAGTGTCTGTATGTGGTAGTGGTGGTGGTAAAATGCTGTAGGGGCTTACCTCTCAGCCTCCTTTTGCAAGAATTCTGGACAAAGCCAAAAGTAAAAGGGGGAGGGGGGGCAAAGGTCCAAACATTTAAATATTGCTCTTATAAACTTAGAAACTGGCCTAAATGTCAGGGCTTGCGGTAGCATTCCTTTCCTGAAGGATATGAAGTCCGAAAATCAAATGTCTGTCATTATGTAGTGACTTTTATTCTTTGATTAGAGAGGCCGCGGTGACGCAGTGGTTAGCATTGCCGCCTCACAGTAAGAGGTTCTCCCGTTCGATTCTCTGTTGGAGCGCCTTCTGTGTGGAGTCTGCATGTCCTCCCTGCGGTCTAGTGACATTTAAAGACATGCAGGTAGGTGCGTGCGTGAATGGGTGTGCCTTCTTTAAAGGTTGGATGTCGGGATGGCAACTTGGCACCGTAAAATTCCACTGACAATCATTAGCAGAACGGAGTTCTGCTGTGGTGATCCCTAACCGGGAAAAGCCAAAAGATCTGTATTCTTTGATGATTAGACAGAAAAATACCAATTTTAAGACCTTGTCAGAAATATGAGGCAAAAATCTGTGCATTCTGCAAAATTCCGTGCATTCTGCAAAATTCCGGATATTTTTTCCCAAACACCTTTACTGAATTATCACTTGTGCAAATTTACATTCGTATAAAAGTAATCAAACTATATTAACATAAACATCATACTTTACATATATTGCTATGCATCATGTAAGATAAGCAATATTACATAAATTATTCAATTCCTGCCTTTAAACCATCACTTACTACATAGGCAGTCATACATTTATAAATGAAAACAAATCACACAGACACAATCCTAGTTGCAAGACTTTTACATAGTAAACCATACTGACACACTCCCAGCTGCAAACCTTATACAGCACTTATAGTCTAGGTTCATAGGGAACTCGTTTCATAGGTTCATAGGTAAGTACTAGTCTGTCTGCCCAAGGGCATTTATAAGCCTAGCCAGAATGTGTTGGCTTTTGCCACCCCCTTAGATTAGTTCCCTGAGTCTCTGTCCAGCAGAACCATTAGTTCCCTGCGCCACTGTCCGGCAGAGCCACTGCAGTGATCCCCGGGGTAAATTTTCTGTTTCCCATCCACCTTTCAAGATTTCACTTGAAGAGTGTTAGTGAGGGGTTCTGCCTGATGTATATTGGAATCCTGTTCCAAAGCGTGGGGAGTCTCTGGGATAGCAATCTATCCTCCAGCATGTTCCATTTATCGTTGTGGTGAGGTTTATATCTCTAGAGCGTGTGGCTCTCCGGGATTTGTGTTTTTTTTTAGGTGGAGCATGTCCATCAATTCTGGGCTGGACATGGCCTTGTATGTCAGGCAGAGATCACCTCTGAGTAAACGGTATGCAACCGAGTACAGCTGGAGTTTCTTCAGTCAGGCTGTATAGGGCATCAATTTGAGGCCAGTAATCCTCTTGCTGTGGTACTTTTGTGGTCTTTTCAGCTGTTGCAAGTGTCTTGTAAGGTACATCCCAAATGGGGCATTGCACTCTATGATGGGTCTGATGAGTGATGAGTAGAGGGGCACAATAACCTCTGTTGTTCTAGATGCGAACCCTTTTGTGATTAGGTGGGCCACATAGAAGGATTTTCTAACCACCTTGGCAATATGATTGTCAAAGGAGAGATTACTATCTACTTGGGTCCCCAGATCCCTTATTACATTTTATGTATTTAGTGGACTACCACCTATGTGGTAGTTCACGGGTACTTTGTTTTTTCCAAAGGGGATGACTATGCACTTTTTGGCATTTAGCTTGAGGCCATGATTTTGACACCAGGTATCCGTCTCAGTGAGACCCATCTGAAGGGTGTCTGTATCAGCCGGAGAATCAATTATGGCCCCTATTTTGCAGTCGTCTGCAAACTTGGTCAGCCATAGCCCTCCTGTGCTTGCCTGTACCTCTGAGAAGTATATACTGAACAGGAGGGGTCCTAGGACTGAGCCCTAGGGGACGCCACTTGTAACCGGTTTAGAGTCGGACATAGAGCCTGCAACTTTCACCATGTGGGTTCTATCCATGAGCCAGTTGGCAAACCATCTCATGACGTAGGGGTTTATGTTCAAGCTGGTGAGCTTGTCTATAATACTAGAATGGGGAATGGTGTTGAAAGTCTTTGCGAGGTCTAGGTAGGCTGTGTGGACCTCCTTTCCCTCGTCTAATGCCTTTGTAACAGTCTCAAAGAAGTCCACTAGGTTTAGGAGGCATGATCTGCCCTTAAAGCAAAACTGGGTAGGATCCAAGGTTTGGAGGTTCCCAATGTCTCTATTAATGAGTTCCATGATTATGTGTTCCATAGCCTTGCAGATCAGGCTAGTCAGGCTTATAGGGCGATAGTTCCCGGGGTCCACTGTGGCTCCACCTTTGTGGAGCGGGATAACTGTAGCTGTGCGCCACTCTGTGGGTACATAGCCTGAGTTTGAACAGTGTGTTTAGGTGAGGGGTTAGTTCATTTTGGAACTCATGTAAGACGCAGCCTGGGGCACCGTCTGGTCCCATTGAAACTGTGTTTTTGGCTTTGGATAGGGCTGCTTTAACCTGTGTGTCTGTGATTGACGGGGCCGTACATTCTTCTGATATGGTTATGGGCCCTTTAGGGGGTGAGAGGGGGGGGGTTGAAGTTTGCACTAAACCTGTCTGCCAGAATGTTGGCAATATCAGTCGGTTCAGTGTATTTTGTGCCATTCTGCACTAACTCAGAGCAGATATGTGAGTTTCCACTTAGGTTTTTGACATAGCTAAAGAACGCTTTGTGGTCATCTTTGGAGTCATTGGCAATTTTTCTTTCGAAACTAGCCTTGGATGATTTATTGAGGCATCGTAGATGTTCTTCGTGTTTCACTGTTGCAGTCATTACATTTGGGGTAATCTGCTGGCAGGTTGCCCTCAGTCGGCCTGAATAAAAAAGTCTTGGGTCCTGCGTCGGTTGCTGTCTCCCCTTCCATGACGTCAGGGGTATAAATCATGCAGCCAACGCCATTTTAATCAGTCTTTTTTGCCGTGCGGTGCCCGAAGCAGAAGCAGTTCGCAAGTGCCGGTCGGCCGACTCATGAAATTTTTGTATTCGAGTTTCAGAACCGAAGTCTTCAAACTAAAGCTAAGTACCCCGTTGTGGGAACTTTTTCTTGCTCCTTACCGATGTCAGTAAAATTTAATAGTTGCATTACTTGTGGGAAGCAAATACCTCATAAGGATTTTCATTTGTACTGTATTCCTTGCCTAGGCCCTGATCACAACGTGCCTTGCTGTCGGTTTTGTGCTAAATTTAACCAACGCACTATTAAGCGTCGGTATATTTTTGCTTCTAAATATTTTGGTTCAAGATTTTAACTACCTTGAAATGTCGTCTGTTAGCAATCCGACTACCAGAGTAGACAAAAAACACAAGGAAAAAGACAGAGACAGACAGTCGAGGTCCAAAACTAACGACGAAGCTTCTCCTAAGCCAGTCGCCGGTACTCAGTGAGGTGCTTTCGCAGCCCCTGATACCCGCTGCGTTTGAGTCACAGGCCTCTACTGAGACCCATTCGGAGTCCGGTATGCCGCGAAATTTGCAAAGTATTGAACCCGTGGATGTCTCTCCCTTGGATGGGTCCGGAGCCGCTGAGCAGGCACCAGCTTCTGGGGGTGTTTTCAGGCCTCAACATTTTTACATTAAACCGACGCCAGCAACAAAAACAAGGTCAAAAACAACTTCTATGTCTAAAAAACTGACGCATGAGCTGCTTGCTCAGGCCCCTATGCCTAAAAAACAGATGATCAAAATGGCTTAGGATTTAATTGCCTTGATCAGGGCCCCCCCCCCTGCTTAAGAGGCTTAGGCAAGGCACTGATTATGAATCTTCAGATCAGGTTTCCATTTCTTCTGATCAGGAATTTTCTATTCCACCCTGTGAGGATTCTGATGCAGAGGAATCCATCCCATCTGCATCTCCTCCAGAGGATTACTATTTTGGAGATACTTTGCATACTTTTAAGGGAACATTTTCATTGGGAGATTCAGGACTTCTCTGAATCAAAAAAGAGGCTTAGGGATTTCCTTCTTCCTCAGCATAGGCCTTTGGCAATACCTCCTGTATTAGACATTGTTGATAATGTGTTCACGGAATCAAGCAAAGCCAGACAGATATTACAGGGTTCCTGACTCCCACAAATTTATTTTCAAAAATCCTGCTGCTGATCCAGAGACTATTTCTCAGGGTCCCAAGGGTGTTAAGGCTTCTACAGCTTAAAGTCCTACCCCTTCTGATAGAGATTCCAGGGCACTGGATAGATGGGGTAAGAAGGTTTATACATCCGCAACCTTGGCAATCAGGGCTTTAAGCTGTCAATTTCATATGCTTAAATATCAACAGCATGTCATGGGCTTACTGAAACAGAAAATTATGTTGATTTCTGATTGTGTGGAAAATAAGAGTTACAGGATTTATTGCATTCAGCAGAACAGGTTGGAAAGCATACTTTGCAATGTGGTTTTGATTCCTTGGAGGCCTCTTGTAGGTCCGCCGTTACTGGATCTGTGATTAGAAGGCATGCCTGGCTCAAGGAGCAAAATCTGCCTGATCATGTTAAAGCTAAATTGTTGGATGCCCCTTTGCAGCATGATACTCTGTTTGGTAATAAGGCAGAAGAGGTTTTAAAGAAAATGGAAGACAAAGCTAAATCTATGCAAACTGTAAAAGATTTCTTGCAAGTTCAGCCACCCAGGTTCAGTAGGCACTGGCCTACTAAAAATTGGTCCTTCCTGTATCCAACAGAGCCAGTCAGGGCAAACCCAGGTGCTCAAAAGGCTCCAGATATCAATCACAGAGTTCTTACAGGTCAAAGCAATGGGGTGCCTCCACCTCCAAATCTGGAGGAAACAAAGCACAACCTTACAGTAAGCAGTCTCAATGACTTCCCTCTATCATCTCCAAGCACTTATCTTTTGGCAGCCCCCTTGGAGGGAAACTAGCACTTCATGCTCAAAATTGGCATTTAATTGCCCAGGACAAGTGGGTATTAAACATAGTATCCCAGGGATACAGATTTCATTTCCATACTTTGCCAATTCCAAACGGATGGCCGGATCTGCCACAAAACCAGTGGGCAGAGGCCCAGAAACAAGTTATGTCCCTCATGGATATGGGGGCTATTCAACTGGTATCAGAAAAGGAAAAAGGACAAGGATTTTATTCAAAACTTTTCCTGGTACCCAGAAAAGACAATTCATGGCGTCCAGTACTGGACTTATCGATTCTGAACACATTCCTGGACATTCCAAAATTCAAAATGCTGACTTTACAACAGCTACTGCCTATGCTAGGCAAGAATGCTTGGTTAGTAACTTTAGACTTAAAAGAGGCATACCTGCATATCCCAATAAGGGAATCGTGCAGAAGATACCTCCGCTTCAAAACAGGTTTTTTTGCATTACCAATTCTCTGCACTGCCCTTTGGCTTATCTACTGGGCCCAGGGTCTTTACAAAGTGCCTGGTATCAGTAATTGCATTCTGCAGACAAAGAAACATTCAAATTTATCCTTATCTAGACAATTGTCTCATTCAAGCAGAGGACAAGGACACTCTTCTTTAACATCTGGCATTTGTAAAAAGGCTTCTAGCATACCTAGGGTACTCCATAAATGAAAAGAAATCACAACTGGTACCCTCTCAAATAATTACATTCCATGGTGCAAGCTTGAATGCAACTGCCCAGATGGCTTACCTCACGCCAGACAAACAAAGACAATTGACAACATGCTTCAAACAAATTGGCAACAAAAACTCTGTTATCTGCAAGACAAATTCTGCAGGCTGTGGAGTTCATGGCATCCTGCGTTCTACTAATTCCATATGCGAGACTGCATATGAGGAAACTTCAATGGTACCTAAAAAGTTTATGGAGTCAACATTGTCACAGCACCAAAACAAGGGACTGTCATTCACTCTACCCCCGCCACCCAAACCCTAACTACAGACGCATCAGACTATGCTTGGAGGGCCCACCTGGCAGAGGGAGATGCATTCAGGGCAAATGGAGCCCAAACCAAATGCATCTGCATATCAACCAGAAAGAAATACTAGCTGTTCAGAATGCTCTGACAGTCTTCAAGGACTTCATCCAGGACAACTACTGATAAAGATGGACAACATCACAGTTATATGGTACATAAACAAGCAGGGGGATGCACATTCCTTCCCCCTTTGAAGACTAGCCATGGCCTTGTGGAACACAGCCTTGACTTACAAATACATCTTCAAGCGCAATTCCTGCCAGGAAAGCAAAATACTCTGGCAGACGACTTAAGCAGAAATCTTATGGACCTGCACGAATGGAAACTGGATCCACAAATCTTCAGCATGTTAACAAAGAAATGGGGGAGCCCAGACATAGATCTATTTGCTTCTCCCCAAAACTATCAGTTGGACAAATTCTGCAGAAGTACTCATCACAAAAAAGCATGGAAAGTGGATGCTCTATCCTTAAGCTGGAAAAAACTATCCGTCTATGCCTTTCCCCCTCTGCCTCTACTCTCCAAGGTCTTACTAAAGGTCAGACAGGAAAAAACAAAAATGATCCTAATTGCTTTGGACTGGCCTCGCCAGCACTGGTACCCACTTCTAAGGAATATGTCACACCTTCCCCCGCGGTACTTGCCTCAAACACCTCATCTTCTGTCTCAGCAGAACTACCAAATTCTGCACACTCGGCTCCAAACTCTGAATCTTGCAGCATTGCTAATCAACTAATTATTCAAACCACATCTCTCAGTAAACCTGTGATGGATGTCATTTTGGAAGCCAGAAGGCCTAGTACTAGAAAATCTTATGCTGATAAATGGAAGAGATTCTGTGCTTGGAACCAAACACAAGGAATAGACACAGCAAAGCCCAATATGCCTCAGATTTTACAATGCTTAACTGAGATGCTTGACAAGGGCCTGTCTTTTTCTTCAATAAAAATCCATGCATCTGCCATCTCGGCTCATTACAACACAGAGCCCTCCCCTCTTTTCTCATCCACTGCTTAAACAGTATCTTAGAGGGGCCAAAAATTTAAGGCCTCCCAGGAGAGCACCTACTCCTGCATGGGACCTCAATTTTGTGCTGGAAAAACTCACCCTGCCTCCTTTTGAACCAGCAGCTACTGCGGATATAAAATTTCTATCTTGGAAAACAGCTTTTCTTTTGGCAGTCACTTCAGCAAGAAGGGTTTCAGAACTACAGGCTCTCATGGCAGTGGAGCCTTTCATTATATTTTACCCGGACAGGGTGGCCCTCAGGACCAATCCTTCTTTTATGCCTATTGCCTAAGGTGGTATCCAGTGTAGCTCTTAACCAGACCATTCACCTGCCAACCTTTTTCCCAAATCCGCAAAACAAGGGGGAGCGGATTCTGCATTCATTGGATGTACACAGACAACTAAGATTCGACTTAAACAGGACAAATTCTCTAAGAAAGTCTGAGCAAATACTGGTAGCATTTGCTGCAGGATCAGAGGGGAAGGCTATATCAAAGCAGACTATTTCTAAATGGATAAGCCACTCATTTGTTTCTGCTATTTGCACCATGGTAAACTTGTGCCCAAGGGGATCAGATCCCATTCCAGCAGGGCTGCCTCTACTTCAACAGCTTTTTTCAGAGGGGTCCCAACCAGAGACATTCTAGAAGCTGCTACTTGGAGCTCTGTTCATACGTTCACAAAGCATTATAATTTACCTCTCTTCTCTAAATCTAGGGCAGGCTTTCCCCACTGCAGTCCTGCAGGGCCTTATAGCTGCTCCTTATGCTGTTTAGTTCCATCCTCCCACCCATATCTTTGGGATTCTACCGAAATGTAATGACTGCAACAGTGAAACACGAAGAACATAGTACAGTTGTGTACACTTACCGTAAATGTAGATGTTTGAGTGTATTCACTGTTGCAGTCCGGGTTACCTACCCACCATCCCCCATTCTTTACCTTTTCTTTCCTTCACTATACTCAAAAGCCTTTGTGGTGTATTTGCTTTTAGTTGAAGGTAAATTTTATGTTTCTAAGGTGCATTTATATATATTTACTGTTTATTTGTATATATATTTTTGCTCCCCATTTGGGAGGCACCTGACATCTGGGGCAAGAAAAACTGATTAAAATGGCGTTGGCTGTATGTTTTATACCCCTGACGACCTGACGTCATGGAAGAGGACCCAAGACTTTGTTATTCATGCCGACTGAGGGCAACCTGCCAGCAGATTACCCCAAATGTAGTGACTGCAACAGTGAATACACTCTAACATCTACATTTATGGTAAGTGTACACAACTGTACTTTTCTTGCTGATACTGATCAGGGATGTCTTTCCTTCTTGGGATTTTACTCTTTTCTGTACTAGTTTCCTCCTTCTGTTCTATAGCTTGTTTATGGCAGGGGTCCACCAGACTGGTTTCCTTTTCTTGGAGGAGTGAGTCTTGGTTTTACTTGGGTAGCACGATCCATGCATTCCTGCAGATGCGCATAGAGTGCCTTTGTAAAGGTTTCAGAAGCTTGGACAGCATTATCTTTTAGCATGGGGGCTGTGAACCTTTCCACCTCGGGCTTAAGTAACGTGAAGTTTGCTTTTGAAAAGTTTTTCATGGTGGTTTCCTTGATTGGCGGTGGGGGCGGAATGTGGATATCCAGAGTGATTAGTCTATGGTCTTATCTAACCAGCGAGGGGTTGACCTTCAGTGTGGAACACTGGTTGCCCATGCTGGTGATGACCAGGTCCAATATGTTGTTCCCTTTGGTGTGGGTGTTGACCAGTTGATCCAGGGCATTCGAGTTTATAAATTCTAGGAAGCGTTGGGCAAGGGAGTTAGTACTTGAGTAGTTCTCCCTGTTTATGTTTGGATAATTAAAATCACCCTGTGTCTCCAGAAATGCAGAATGGGGGTCCTGGGCCATGGTGGGTGATCTCTAGCAAGCTACAATTTGGATTGCAGTTTTACCCGTTGTTAGTTGCACATGGATGATCTCTGATGCATTGTGCTGCGCCACTAACCTGCAGGTGTGGGTATCCTTGATGAATATGGATACACCCCCACCTTTTGTGTTTCGGTCCTGGTTCTGTGGCCTAAAGGTATGGTATAAGTTATAGCCTAGTAGTGCTGGGGTGGTCTCAGGAGCCTTAAACCAGGTTTCTGTTACTGCACAGATGTCGATTTTCTCCATACTGAGGAGTGCCTCGAGTGCGTGCATTTTGAGGTTTAGACTTCTGGCGTTCAGTAGCATTACCCTCAGTTTTTGGTTACTTGTGCTATTTATGGTAGTGGGTTTGTCTTTTGAGCCTTGCCTAAAAAAGGCACTATGGGGGCAGCAAGAGCCTTGGCCAGTATTCGAAAGCCTAAGGGTGACAGGTGCAAACCATTTCTGGCGAAGCAACGTGGCTTGTCAAGCATATCATCCCAGGCGGACAGTTACTGGATCCCCTTTGAATGACACCAGAAACTTAGCCAGTTATTGAAATTGATCATTTTTTCTTCATACTGTAGCATCATTCTTGGTGAGGGCAGGATGCTACTCAGGGTCAGGGTCATACCGGCCTGGGCTACATGATCAGAGAGATCTTCCATGTTTCTTTTCATGTAGTCCAGGGAAGTACGTCTTGGGTCATTCACACCAACATGGACAATGACAGAGTTGTATTTGTACGTGTTCTGGAGTGACCTGAGTGCTTGTGTTATGTGGCGGATCCTGGCACCCGACAAGCAGCTAACTGTAACCTTCTCTTTGTCCAGCCTAGTTAGTGGGACATTAGTGTGCCTGACTATAGAGTCGCCTATTACTAGTGTGTTGGGTATGTTATTTTGCGTTAAGGGCTGTGATTGCGTGGCACACTGATTATGTGAAGTATGTGTTTAATGGTTGGTGATGGGGTGTGGAGGTTGCTTGGATGTCTGCTTTGGAGGTCTCTCTTGCTTTTGCAGATTTTTATTTAGAGCCTCTGAGTATGTTTTCATGTATTCATGTGTGTTATTTGTCGGTGTTGGTTTATTAGGTCTATGTGAGACTGGTGGTGTGTTGCAAGTATTACCCTTCTCCTCTTGACTGTCAGTCCCAGTCTTGGGTTGAGAGAGCTTTGCTTCAGTTTGGCTGTATAATTGCATCTCTCGCATATATTAGTGTTTGGTTTTAGGAGGAGAGGGTTGTCTGTTTACATGAGGCAGTTATAACATTGCCTCAAAAATGCCCAGATTCACCAGTTGGACTGGAGAGTACACCGGAAACTGCCCTTTGGACATGCCTGAATAGGTAGAGTAAGCTGTTCTTCTGATTGGTTGATGGGGATGAATAGAGAGCCTTGTCCGTCTGGACAGTATAGGGGGGTCTAGTGCTAGGGTTAATTAGTGCTTGTTATGAGTTTTAAGCAAGTGCTTGACTGTGAAATGAATGGTTTGAGTGCTAAAGTTGAAGGTTTGTCTAGTTCCAAGGGAAAAATTGAAGAGTAGACTTCGTGGAGCGAGAATAGTTTAACTCTAGCTAAATGGTGGTGCACAAAACCGCACAAATGTGTTTTTTATAGCAGGGAAATGAGAGAGAGAAATTAGCCCAAAATGGCCGATAAACTACTAACTTCTGGGCTGAAACCACTCCTCCAGGGACAGATAGGCTGCTCAAAGCTCCCCTCTCTCACAGGTGAGCAGAGAAACTTCCTTCTATCCAAGTAAGGTATGGGCATCACAGAAACGTGCAACTCAGCCTTGGATTCAGCAATAACCTGAAAACTGGACTGTACTAGTTCAGAAAGGCGGGTAACAAGTATTTTTGTTTTGTTTTTTGTTTTTTTTTTTAAGAAAATAGAGTAGATACAATCAAAACAACACTTTAAATGCACAGAAAAGGCTATCGCACTTTAGTGTGTAGCCTACAACAATTAAACAGATTATTTAAACACAAAAATGAGTTAATTCAAGTGCAGGCAGTAAATAAGTACAATATGTAGCAATAACAGACTTTTTAAATCACAGATTCGCTAAAAAAACTGGCGTTTTAGGCGGAATTAGTTAAGACAGCAAGAAAAGCAGAAACATGATACTTAATCACTACAAAATCACTCTTTTGTCTCTCTGCTGCTGTAGATTCTGCAGAACACCTGGAAGGCACTTGCTGAGCGGAATACAAGCACAAAAACTGCGCGAATGCAGATTTTATAGCAGGGAAGTGAAAGAGATAGAAATTAGCCCAAAATGGCCAATAAACTACTAACTTCTGGGCTGAAACCACTCCTCCAGGGACAGATAGGCTGCTCAAAGCTCCCCTCTCTCATAGGTGAAGAGAAACTTCCTTCTATCCAAGTAAGGTACGGGCAACACAGAAACTTGTAACACAGCCCTGGATTCAGCAGTAACCTGAAAACTGGACTATACTAGTTCAGAAAGGCGGGAAACACAAATATATATATATATATATATATATATAATTTTTTTTTTTCAAAAAATAGAGCAGATACAGTCAAAACAACACTTTACCCATTTAACCAGTTAAAAAGCTCAAAACTGATCCCTGTTCCAGCAGTCTTCAATCAGACAAGTTGTAACTGCACAGTCCTGCCACTAGGGTACAGAGAAACCTTCTCCAAAAAAGACAGCTTGGATCAGTGCACAAGTTATACAAACAAAGCTAGATCCAGCCAGCCTGAATCTAGTCTATGTTATAGCAAACAAGGCGTACCGATTTGAGAAAGAAATAGTCCAAGTAAGCATGCGCAATAAGTCTTTAACCAGAAATTCCCAGCTCAGAAGGGCAGAATCTAGCTCTCCTCCCACAAGAGTGCAGACCACAAACCTTCTTAATGTAAAATAACTGGCCTGAAGCCCAAGTGCTTAACCCAGAACTAATACACTTTTAGAATAACAGACACTGAGCCTTCAATCAGCAGTTCCCAACTTAGAAGGATGTACGCTACCTGTCCTGCCACAACAGAACAGACCACAAACCTTAATGTAAAACAACTGGTTTGAAGCCCAAGTGCTTAAACCAGGGGCCTTAGAATAACAGTTACAATTTAATCAGGCTACTAACAAGCAGTAATAAAGGCAGCAGAATAAATTCAATTGAGTACTTTTAAGATGAGGCAAAATAAGGTAATAAAGTAGGAAGAAACACAAATACAGTAAAGCAGAAGTGCAAATTTTTTTTTTGGAGAGGGAGGAAACGGAGCAGATTAAGATACTATAGGGGAATATCCTTCCCAAGTGCTCTCTCTGTACACCGCAGAGGAGATGGGACTGGTAGGAGTATCTGAAATCAAAATATTATCTCACTGTACTCAGTTGAGTGAGCAAATGAGATGGGTCCAGGAGGAGTGTGCAAAAACAGATTTACAGCAGGGGCGGGCAATTCTAAAGCCACCAAGATTAATACCACAACAAGAACAGGGAGGAGGGTGGGGAAGTAACTGCAAAGAGACAGAGAGACAATATTTACTGAATCTAAGATGTACAATATTTATTGACTCAAATCTTAAATAAGTGCAGAGAAAAGTATACTTAAATCAGCTTGTGTCCAGTTGATATATGCAGACAAGTCTCAGTAGCCAGCAACTCCGATTAAAATTTATCACTCAAACATTATGTAGCTCATTTAAGTCCTGCCACCTTTTAGACCTCATTCCTCCCTTGTATGTATTGTTCCCATAATTTACATTTTTTTTCTTGTGTAGTTTGCTCCAACTCATTTCTAAACATCTCAGTTCCAGTGGTTTTGTCTCTCTGACTATATTCATTACTTCCAGTATAGTTGGTTTAGATTTTGATTTCCATTTTCTAGTAATTGCTTTTTTGGCAGCCACCATTATTAGACAGAGCAAGGCCTTACCATGTCTAGGTAATTCCGATTCTGTATCATTGCTCATAAAAATCTTCATCTTCAGACCAGTCTGCCTACCCAATAACTCCCAACAGTGCATCCCGCAGGTAATCCTTAAAGTCCGCCAACTCACCACACTCCCAGAAAATGTGTTCCCCTTTCTTCCCCATCACACCTCCCAACACTTGAGAGATATGTGTGGGTGGAGGTTGTGCCACACTTCTGAATATTATTAGTTTCAGGCTTTACTTGTTATGAATTTGCATTTTTATTCAGATGTGTTATTTTTATTAATTATTATTTTACATTTGTTGACCGGGCTAGTCTAACTGGTTAGATGTCCATTTTCACTAGAGGCCCGGGGAGATCAGCTCCGAGGAAACAAAAACAAAATCATATATACAAAAATTAATGTAGGCAATGCACATTGCAGGTGCAGTGCAGAGAATAATCAGAGGTCAAAAGTTCATAACATAGTGCAAAATATGCAGATACAATTAGTACAATACAAAATGCATGTTCAATATGTAATACATAATAAAGAAAAATCTGCTGCATAACAGTTTGAAAGTTCTTGAGAAAGCTTGATCATGAACATGGCATACCTTTAATATGATATGTACCATATGGTTCCTAAAATAAACATACACCTAGTCAACTTTTAAATGGGATTTTCTGTAATAGTGTGTGTGTGTGTGTGTGTGTGTGTGTGTGTGTGTGTGTGTGTGTGTGTGTGTGTGTGTGTGTGTGTGTGTGTGTGTGTGTTTGTAGGAGACTGCTGGTCTCCCTTTACTCCATCCTAGTACTTAAGAGGAAATGGTTGTGTTCCCCCCCATTTTACTTTGTAACATTAAGAAAAATATTTTCAGTTTCTTTTATGATATCATGTTAAAATATCACCTTGAGATTACTGCAGTTTTTATGCAAGACAGTAAAGTAATTATTTCATGTAGATTTAAGTTACAAGGCAGTGCAAAAATAATTAACTGAAATTGCTTGTACACTTCCTTGACAGACTGCGAAATAGTTGGTCCAGTTATCCAGTTAATGAGCTGTAATATAGTTTTATGTTGTGGCACTCCTGTAGTCCAGCATTCGTGACCTTTTCTTGACAACTTTACCCACACTGAAACATGAAAGTCTAACTTTGCCTCCCCTCAAAAGTGCATTTCAGTAAATAGTTTGAAGTGTGACCCAGCTTTTTCAGTTCTTTCTTCATGTTATTTACTTGTACTTTTCTTATTAAAGATTAAAACAGTCATAAAAAGTCTGTGGTTTTCTGCATTCTGAAATTATTTAAAATAAATCTTTTTCTGTTTTATCCTAGATGGTGTGTTGTATGCTGCCACTGTCAACAACTTCCTAGGTACAGACCCCCTTATCTCAAGAGCAACAGGAAACCTAGATTCAGGAATAAGAACTGATGCCACAGCAGTCTGGCTGAGTGGTAAGTGTGGTGGGTTGCTCATGTCTGCTGTCTGAGAGTTACAGAAAGTTGTAGTTTATGGATAGACTGTTTGGACCCCCCCACCCCCCATCACCACCAAGTCTGCTTATGCCTGCCGGATCATACTTGTTGCAGCTCTAGTGCCTCTTTCCTCCCTCTTTTGTTTCAGGGTATTTTGACTGCGTAATCTGTTTTCTTGAACCCTGCTATTCTTTTCACACCAGTCATCTTAAATGCAAGTCTGCTTAAGCAGTAACCTTATCTTCTAAATGCAGCACTTACAATTTCACCTCTTTCCACTGTCAGGAGCCTTCTGTTCTATCCCCCACTTTCATGTATTTTGTTTACCATTTCAGGTTTTTGTAGCATTTGTATCAGCTTACCCATTCCAGTTCTGTCCATGCATTTAGAGGTTCTTAAGTCCCTTACAGTTCTGAACATTTCACTTGGCCATGTCCTTTAGTGTTTTTTTTTCTTTCAGAAATGTTCAGATTTAGCATTGTTCTCTTTTTGTGATTTTGCTTGTAATTTGTATGAAACAGTCTTACTGCTCCTGGTTTGCGATAGTTCTTATGCACTCTGAACATTTTAATAGCCTATATGGCAGCCTTGCTTGCCTAATTGTCCACAATTAGACCACTTGAAATTGCTCTTCCATGCTTTTCTAGACTGTTTGTTTGTACCTACTCTAATATGTGTTGCTGCACATCTGTTTCATTTGATGGAAAGCTCGTTGACTAAATCCCAAAGCAATGACAACAAATGACTGAAAACTCATTTCACTGAATCACAACTGATAGAAGACATTATACACATCACATATTGGCATACCTTTTTTTTTTTCAGGTGGGGGCACAGTTGTACAGCCATGGAGATGAGCAAAACAAAAACGCCATAGCTTGCTCACAATCAGAAATGGCTACAGATCTAGGGGTGCAGCATTATGGTGGCCACTGCCAATCCACACATACTATTCTAGACTCACTTGTCTTAATTCCAGTGATCAGAAATGACACCAGCACATACTGCCTCTTCACATCTACACTCAGATGAGTTTTCAGTCAGTTGTATTCAGTCAGATTAAATTAAATGATACCAGCTCATTCCTGTCGCTCCTCCTCTTTTATATTTTGGTAAACCATCTACACTATTTTACAATTTTGATGTTGAGGCCTTGGTGCTGGATTTGTAATCACTCCCCCAGGAATTGTCGGATCACTTCTTATCTTTACACCTCACCTTGACTTGTCCACTTTGCGGAATTCAGTGTTATCCATTCTGTCTTCACTTTGTAGGCAAGCTACAGACACTGTAGCACTAAAGTATACAGCTTGTTGCATTAATCGCTAATATATACATATTTTCTAAATTTAGTATACTTGTTGCCATTCTTCTGAACTTTCCCAAGTGGGGCTTCTCTGGGTCATTGCCTCTAGTGACCACGATCTTGTTGCAGGACCAGCGTGCCTCATACCTCTCAACCTGGAAACATCAAAAATCTGGACAATGTCCCATGGAAAATGGGTATAAATCTGTACGCTGATTAACACAAAATCTGCATACATAATTATGTAACCCTGCCCACTCCAATGGAATTGTGGGATACCAACTTTCAAATGCAAACTGAAGAATAGGCAACCAAAATATGCCCCCCAGACCCTGTAGTAAATGGTGACCATTTTTTTTTAAATGTGTAGCAATGATGTTCACTGGGAAGGGAAAAGATGATGAACCTTAGGATTTTGATTTTGGTGACTTACACTATGTGGGTTTTGTGGTAAAAGTAGGGTATTCAATGGTAGGGAATATTCTAATCTTGGCAAAAGAATATTATCATTTGCTAGGACCTCCAAAGTCATACTCCATGGCCTACTGATCAGTGGCGTAGCTTGCCTGGGGCTGTCTTTGAGTTTGCCATGCTTTTTCTCACAAAATCATGGTCGAATGGGGCCCCCCATACACAGCCCTTCCCCTATTCAGCCATTCTAATGTCCCATTACTTTGCTGTTTCTCCACATTTACCATAAACACTGTAATGTGCATACTGCTTTACTTCTATGATGATTGTTTGGACTTCATTTAAAACTTTTATTTTACGGTTTATAGCACAAACACTAATAGACATCTGCTAAACAAAGCAATACAACTTCACAATGAAAATAGACTTAGCATTAAAACTTCTCTGCCCTTGAAACTCACATTCATTAAAACAGCATTGAAACCCACATTTAAAGAAAATGCATCTGGCCAGTGGCGGATAAAGATCATCTTTGGGCTGTTTTCAAATCATAGGCCTCTCGTCCTCCTGCCGGCAGCTGTTAAATAAGTATAAAGTTTCTCCTGCTTGCAGCTGTAGGTAAATAAGTAAAATAATCTGACACACACACACACACACACTCACACACACACCGAAGGTAATCACATGAATGTAAACATTAAGCACATTTTCTCCTACCTGCTGCAGCCTTTAAATAAGTAAAAAGTTTCGCCTGCAGTGCAGCCATTACATAAGTAAAAGATTCTCCTGCCTGCTGCAAGCCATTGCAAAAGTAAAATAAGCTGCTGTTGTTTCTTCTGCAGCCATTGCAATTTAAATAAGTAAAAAGTTTCTCCTGCCCGTAAAGTAAAAATGTTCATAGGCTCATAGGAAGTTACCAGTCTATTGGCCCTGAGGCCCTTATAAGCCTATCCAAGAGTTTAGCCCATGTATAGACAAGTCAGCACCCAATCCCCTGTCCAGCAGGGACACGGGTGGAATCCCAGGGATGTATTAGCCAAGCCCCATTCAAGAAAAACTGAGAAATAAACAATAGTGTTTGTTCAAAATACATGCAACTAGCTTAAAGCATCTGCCATTCATAATGTGTATCAACACACAGATGGCCAAATCCATTCTTTCTGCATATATTTATCTACACGTAATTAAGAAACGCTTTTAGGCTGTCACAGGACTGCAATCTGCACATAACAATAAACAAATGGAGAAAGACAATAGTACATTTAAAATGCAGCAAAAAAAAGCATGTGATATGTAATCAGAAGCACATCAGACAAAACTAGTAAATGCGTAAACAGAAGCGCCTCAGACAAAGCTAGTAACATATGACAGACATGTCTACCAAAATGTAAACATTATAGCATTACAGAGTAAAGGAGGGTTCACATAATAACTAACCCTATTTAAAAATAAATAAAGCCAAGTATTGTAGGCAACAGAGATTTAAAATGTGTAAACAGATGAGTGCATTGCCAGGAAACATAAATGAGTACACTGTTCCACAAAGTCTGAAGTACTCATAGGTCACTAACAGAGACTTTACAACCTGAAACATTAAATAGAATAAACTATAACATTCAGAACTGTCAGTCTTCCAGCAAAATAAATAACCTATGCTACCACATTCCCATTCTTCAACTTCATTTTACTACTTATGATTTCATAATGACTAGCATTTAATTCCTTCCATGTTTGCCTGAATCGTCAGATCATGACATTAACAGAACTATTCCAAAACAGTATGCCTGCAAAAAAGATAATTTAATGCAGGTTTCAACAGCATTTAAGAGTATCACAAGTAACCAGCATGCTTAAAACTGTTGTAAATCTTAACAAAAAACAAAACAGCACCATCACCTTTCAGATAAGTCAAATGCAATTGATTATCCAATTAATAGTAAGCATGGGTGAAGCACACACCTATAAAATTGGAACAGTGTGAGGCACTTAATGAAATATCAGTAAGATACTTTTTGTCACCTTATAGAGATCTAGATGAGCCACCCCTCCCTCTTATAGGTTCATAGGTAGGTACTAGGTTATTGACCCAAGGGCCTATATTAGCCTAGCCAAAAGGTACCCTGGCTTTCGCCACCCAAGAAAATTATTTTCCTGTGCCACTGTCAAGCAGAGCCACAGAAGTGATTCGTGATTCCCAGGGTGAATTTCCTGTCTCCCATCCAATCATCAAGATTTTTCTTGGAGTGCTAATGAGGAGCTTTGTTTGATATAGATAGGTAGTTTGTTCCAGAGTATGGGAAGTCTCTGGGACAGGAATCTATCCCTCCAGCATGTTCTGTTTATTGTGACAAGGTTTAGGTCCCTAGAGCGTGTAGCTCGAAGGGATTGGGATTTCTTTAAGTGGAGCATGTCCAAAAGCTCTGGGTTTGACATAGCTTTGTGTGTTAGGCAGAGATCGCCTCTGAGTAGGTGATATACGATAGAGTAAAGCTGCAGTTTTTTGAGACTGTCTGCGTGGGACATCTGTATGAGGCCAGTAATCCTATGTGAGGTATTTCTGCAGCCTTTCCAGTTGTAGATGTCTTGTGAGGTACATACCAAAAGGGGCGTTGTACTCTTTAATGGGTCTAATGAGTGACGAGTAGAGGGGGACAATGACCTCTTTTTTCCTGGATGAGAAACCTTTTGTGATGGTGTGCCACGTAGAAGGATTTCCTGACTACTGTGGCGATGTGATTATCAAAGGAGAGACTGCTGTCCACCTGTGTCCCAAGGTCTCTTATCACACTTTCGATGTTAAGTAGACCACCACCTATGTGGTAGTTCATGGGTACAGAGTTTTTACCAAAAGGGATGACAATGCACTTTTTGGCATTGAGCTTTAGGCCGTGGCTTTGACACCAGGCATCTGTCTAGGCCCTTTTGTAAGATGTCCACATCTTTTGGAGTTTTGATTATGGCTCTTAGTTTGCAGTCATCTGCGAACTTCGTTAGCCAAAGACCTTATGTGTTAGCCTGTAATTCAGAGAAGTAGATACCAAACAGGAGAGGACCCAGGACTGAATCCTGCGGTACTCCACTTGTTACTGGTCTGAAGTTGGATTTGGAGTCTGCTACTTTCACAGTGTGGGTTCTGTCAGTGAGCCAGTTGGCAACCCATCTTGTGACATAGGGATTTATACCTAGTGACATAGGGATTTATACCTAGTATAATATATACCTAGTATAATATCTTACATATGTATACAGGCACTCAAATCATTAAATCTGCCAAAAAATGTAATCAGTTAAAATATAAATCGCATGACAAAAATCCATCCTTCTCTGTCCTTTTTAGCTTGACAGAATTTACAAGAAAGTCAGACGAATTATTTGAAATGTGATGAGTAACAGTTAAAAACGTCAGTGAGATTGACACACCCATTTCATAAGTGCTGTTCTGTTCGAATACCACGTCCCACGTCTGAAGCAAAACAAACATGCACACCAAAGAAGTAAACAAGCAACCAAGGGCAGAAATTGTTACCTGACAATGTTTTCCTACTGTAGCAAGACTGGCCCTATCAGCTGCTATGTTCCATAAACAGACAGTACCCACTTTAATGCACACGTGTGATTAGTATGGTTAAGCAGATTAAAAGCACCAACGAAAGCTTTGCTTTAAACAACTACGAAACACCAAATGAAAATGTTAACTCTGAAGGTATCAAAAATTCTACTTTTCAGATAGTCATCAAGCAGGTCCCACACGGGTCAGTTGTTTACCAGCAAGAAATAGGAGGAGGGACATTCTCTTCAAACCCTATCCAAACAAGCAACAAACTGAACTTTATTGCAAAATACATGCATGACTTAAGTACACCTCTCTATTAAGAGATGGCTCACAGCAAGAATGCCCCCCCCCCACCACCACCACCAAAAAAAACACAGATATACGGACATCTGACTCTGTGCAATGAAGAACAGAAAGCCCTCCTCCCTAGTCCAGAGCCCTCACTCCTGGCCTGCCACTGCTGTCTCATTCAGCCTGCGATTCGAGTCCTGTGTCCGGTAATCCTCAAGGGAAACCGCAAGTCCACCAGTACTGCGCCTCTGCTTAAAGTTACAGGTAATACAAGTACCACACAAGCAGCAAGCAAGCCTCCAAGGTAGCAGTAACCATTCTTTGGGAAATAACGCACTCCAAACCAGCCTGATAATCTGAAGCAACAACTCCTGCAGCTGTTGTATATTTAAAGAAGCTAGCACAGTTTCTCCTGCCCTAAATAAGTAAAAAGTTTTGCCTGCAACTGTTACATAAGTAAAAGATTCTCCTGCCTGCTGCAAAGTCGTACATAAGTTAAAGATGCTGCTGCTGTTTCCCCTGCAGCCGTTATGTTTAAATAAGTAAAGTTTCTCCTGCACTCTAATGACATTGCACGTGAAAAGTTTCTCCTGCAGTAAGTAAAATAAGCCAAAAAGTACATCAATTAAGTAAAAGAAGCTGCAACTGCCATTTGCACATATAGGTTTACATTTGCATTTTCTTATCCTGCCCTAAATAAGTAAAAAGTTTTTCCTGCAGCCGTTAACATAAGTAAAAGATTCGCCTGCCTGCTACAAGCCCTTAAGTGAGTTAAAGATGCTGCTGCTGTTTCTCCTTCAGCTGTTACGTTTAAATAAGTAAAAATGTTTCTCCTGCACTTATAGGTTCATACTAGGCTATCTGCCCTAGGGCATTTATAAGCCTAGCCAGAGTGTGTTTGGCTTTCGCCACCCATTTTAAATATGCCCTTTTTCGAGGTTAGTATACTGTGCCTCTGTCTAACAGTGACACAGAAGTGATACTTGGGGTAAGCCTACCATCTCCCATCCACTCATCAAGATTCCTCTTGAAGAGAGTCAATGAGGGACTCTGCCTAACCTGGACTGGGATTTTATTCCAGAGTGAAGGGAGCCTCTGGGTTATGAATCTGTCCCTCCAGCATGTCCTATTTATTTCAGTGCAGAGGTTCAAGTCTCTCGAGTGCGTAGCTCGATGGGATTTGGATTTTCTGAGGTGCAGCATGTCCATTAATTCCGGGTTGGACATGGCTTTATACATCAGGCACAGATCGCCTCTGAGCAGGCGGCATGCCACTGAGTAGAGCTGGAGTTTCTTTAACCGGGCAGCATATGGCATCTGTTTGAGCCCTTTGATCCCCTTGGTGAGGTACTTTTGTTGTCTTTCCATTTGCTGCAGGTGTCTGGTAAGCTACATCCCAAAAGGGGCATTGTACTCAATTATGGGCCTGATGAGGGATGAGTAAAGAGGCACGATGACCTCCCCTGATCTAGATGTGAATCCCTTCATGATTAGGTGGGCTATATTAAATGTTTTTCTAACCACTTTGGCCACGTGGTTGTCAAATGAGAGATTGCTATCAACTTGGGTCCCCAGGTCCCTAATTACTTCTTCCGTATTTAATGGATTACCACCTATGTGGTAATTTGTGGGCACTTTGTTTTTGCCAAAGGGGATGACTATACACTTTTTGCGTTTAGCTTGAGGCCATGGCTCTGGCACCAGTTGTCTGTTTCTATGAGGCTCTTTTGTAGGATGCTTGTGTCGGCTGGAGAGTCTATTATGGCGCCCAGTTTGCAGTCATCTGCGTACTTGGTCAGCCACAGTCCTTCCATGTTAGCCTGTATCTCCGAGAAATATATACCAAACAAGAGAGGTCCCAGGACTGAGCCTTGTGGGACGCCACTTGTAACTGGTTTGGAGTCTGACATGGCTCCAGCAATTCTAACCATGTGGGTTCTGTCCTTGAGCCAGTTTGCAACCCATCTAGTGACATAGGGGTTTATATTTAAGCTGGTGAGCTTATCTATAATGCCCGAGTGGGGTATTGTATCGAAGGCTTTTGCAAGGTCCAGATAGGCTGTGTGGACCCACCTTCCCCTCGTCAATGGCCTTGGTGACCGTTTCAAAGAAATCGACCAGGTTTAAGAGGCAGGATCTGCCCTTAAAGCCGAACTGGGTAGGATCCAGTGTCTTTAGGTCACCAATATCTTTATTTATGAGGTCCATGATGATCCTTTCCATAGCTTTGCAGACCAAGCACCACCTTTGTGGAGAGGGACCACTGTTGCTGTATGCTACTCTTTGGGTACATATCCTGTAGTAAGGCTAAGATTGAACAGTAGTTTTATGTTTGGGTTTAGTTCTTTTTGGAGTTCATGTAGGACGCAGCCCGGGACATCGTCTGGTCCCATTGATGCTTTTTTTTTTTTGCTTTGGAGAGGGCGGCTCTTACCTGAGCATCTGAGATGTCAGGGGGGCAGCACTCTGCTGGGATAGATATTTGCCCTTTTGGTGGGGAAGGGGGTGAGAAGTTTGCGCTGAACCTATCAGCTAGGATGTTGGCAATGTCTGTGGGTTCGGTGTATTTTGTCATTTTGGACTAATTCTGAGCATATCTGGGAATTCCCACCCAGGTTCCTAACATAACTAAAAAAAGCCTTGTGATTATCTTTAGTGTCCTGTGCAATTTTTCTCTCGAAGCTGGCCTTAGATGATTTTATGAGTGCCCGTAGATTTTTGCTAATACTGACCAGAGATGCCTTCCCTTTTTGGGATTTTGCTCCATCATGTAGTAGCTTCCTCCTTCTGTTGTATAGTTTGTTTATGGCTGGGGTCCACCAGACAGGACGCCTAATTTTGGAGGATTGGGTTTTATTTGGGATTGCATGATCCATGCATTCCTGAAGGTGTTCATAGAATACGTTTATAAAGGATTCTGCGGTCTGGGCTGTATTTTCCACAGGCCCGGGGGCTTTGAAGGATTCCACCTCGGTTTTGAGGAGTGTGAAATTTGCTTTAGAGAAGTTTTTCACTGTGGTTTTCTGGGCAGGGGCTGGGGTCGGGATGTGAAATATCTAGTGAGATTAGTTTATGGTCTGATCTTACCAGTGAGGGATACACTTCTGGTCTGGAGCATAGAGTCCCCATGTTGGTGATGATCAGGTCCAGTATGTTTTCCCCTCTTGTGGGAGTGGCAACAAGTTGTTACATAGCATTTGAGTTTATAAATTCTAGGAACCTTTGGGCTAGGGTGTTGGAGCTAGAGTAATGCTCCCAGTCTATGTTAGGGTAGTTGAAGTCACCCAATATAATGGTGTTTGGAGAGACCTTCATATTTTCCTGTGTTCTCAGGAAGGCCGAGTGGGGTTCTTGGGTTTGGGGGGGTGGCCTGTAGCAGGCTGTAAGCTGGAAGGCAGTTTTACCCACTGTTAGTTGCACATGGATAGTCTCTGATGCTTCGTGCTGTGCCACCAACCTGGAGGTGTGGGTATCTTTGACGAATATTGATACTCCTCCTCTTTTTGTGGTTCGGTCCAAGTTTTGGGGCCGAAAAACTTGGTATGAGGTTTAACCTGGTAGTGCTGGGGTGCTCTCGGGATCCTTGAACCAAGTTTCTGTTACTGCACAGATATCTATGTTCTCCATGCTAAGGAGAGTTTCCAGTGCGTGCATCTTGAGGTTTAGACTTCTGGCGTTGAGTAGCATTACTCTTAGTTCCTTATCCCTTGTGATACCTATGGAGGTGGGTTTGTCTTTTGAGCCTTGCCTAAAAAAGGCACTATGGGGTGGCAAGAGCCTTTGCCAATATCCAAAAGCCCAGGGGTGACGGGTGCAAGCCGTCCCTAGCGAAGCATCGTGGCTTGTCGAGCATGTCATCCCAGGAAGACAGGCATTGTATCCCCTTTGAATGACACCAGTACTTAAGCCAGTTGTTGAAATTGATCTTAATGACACTATACGTAAAAGGTTTCTCCTGCAGTAAGTAAAATAAGCCAATAAGTACATCAGTTAAGTAAAAGAAGCTTAGCTAACAAAGTAAAAGAAGCTGTGACTGCCATGTGCACGTATAGATTTTAGATTTACAATTACATTTTCCTATCCCTGGAGGAGTAGGAGCCGAGCCGGGGAATAAAGATGTGCTCGCCATTGACAGACCGGTCTGCAGAAGCTGACGTCATTGTGCCCGCTCTGCACGTGATGACATCAGGAGTTTTAAAAAAAATGGAAATTTTGATATTAAGGTGCCATGTGGTAATTCGTGGCACCCCAATATTTTGCCCTCAGAACCGATATTTACCGAGGAATTTGGTACTGTTGAGAGGTATGGCATGTCTCCATTTGCTCTGTGGCACTGTTTGCTTAGTTTAGATCTTTTGAATGTAGCATGGCAGCTGGAAGGGCAACACAGCCGCTTGCTACATTGAAGGGAAAGTCTTGCAGTGGTACCACTCTTAAACTGCTCTCTTGAAAAGGAGAGCTTTTGATGTGTTTTCATGCTTTTTTCCATTCTATCATCTATGTCTTCTAATTTAGGTCTTTGGCAGTTCCTGACGAAATCCAGTTAGTACTTCAGAGTCTGGCACACCTTAACAGATTTCTTAAGTCAGTTAATATTAATTGTCAGTTGTCATTACATGTGCTGTAACCAATCTCGTTATCTAGTTAGCTAACTTTGGTAATGTTGGACAGGCTCCAAGCATCTCCAAGTGTAAAATTAAACAAAAAGAAAAAAATGAAATCTACTTTAAGGTAAGTATTTTTGTTGAGTTTGTTAATGGAATCTTTAAATTGCATGGCATTTCTTCACTACTTAAAGCATCCTGTTTCAGTACTTTAAAGTTTAAACTTAATGTCTTGCTTTAAGCTATCTGCAGTGGGTGGCAGTTATTATTTGTCTGAGACCCCTTTGTCAGCATGGGTCATCAGTGTTATGTAGCTCCCAAACTTGGGACATGCACACTTCGTACTGAACCAGGCACCAAACTTCCACTTTTTCTTATACAGTTTTGATCTTGCTCCCAATGTGCTGCATTGAAAATCTCCCATGTCTGACCATAAAAAAGCATTCAGAACCTACCAGGTGAAGACATGAAAATTAGCTAACTAAACTGCCTGGAATTGAGGTATGATTGGTATGTTATGTCTCTAAGTACTAGAGTCAGTGGCCACTCATTAAAAAGTTGTAAGCATTACTTTGTCATCAGGCTGGTTACTTTGGAATGCAGTCAGTGCAGGGACATGCTGGAAGTTACTTTAATCAGTCCCAAGTAGAAGCCAGATAGGAAGGAGAAAAACGGGATTAAGTGGACTGGCGACATCCAAAACCTCTTCTTTCATTTAATTCTGATCCATTAACAGTTTCTATCCCTTTCTAGGCCTCTAGGTATTTTTTTTTCTAAGCGTGGAGCATCAGTTCGTACCTGTCATGGAAGGGAACCAGGGTGGCGCTTTCTGTGTTGTGTTCAGTGGTGTACACATGTTTAGTGGTGTGGTGAGCTGTACAGTTGCGCATAGAAAGCCCATACACTTGTATAAAAAAGTATGTAATAAGACCAGGGAGAAAAAGTGGTGAAGAAGCTTTCAGTATTAAAGTGAGTTGCAAAACTGAGAATTATCTCAGCTGGGACAGATCATTTTAAAGGAGCTCTGGAGTTATGATCTGCTTGCACTATTTCAGAGGCTCTGCAAGGCAGTGTCACAGCGTTACTGGACTGAAACATTGATGTTAAGTTGTCTATCTCGCCTTCATTCTTGCTGTTTGGGATCCGACTCAGCCATCTTCAATAGCTCGAGCACTTTTTACTGGCTCGAGGCTACTCCTTATCCCATGATGCCTAGCGATAGCTACCCAGATCTCGTTTGCCGCTTCAGCTGCGAGGTGTGTCGTTTTCTGGCTCAGGCTTGTATTTTCAAATTTTTTATGTAGAAATATATCTTTATACTCCATAAAACTATTAGATAATTACATTTTCTTAGTTTTATTTACTAGTGTTTGTTGTTGAGTACCTTCTTCTCTTTTAATCCCTTTTTAGTAGAACTCGTTTAAGTTAGAGAGTTCTCCCCTCCCCCACTCCCTTCCCAAGGAAGCCGTTTAACTTAGAGGCTCTCCTTTCCTCTGTTTTTTGCTATCGTTAAAAAAAAAAAAAAAAAAAAAAAAAGCAGTTTGTGTTATATATTTTTACATAGTCTATTGTACTTTGACTAGAGTAGAGTTTTTTTTCTGTCTGTGTTTCTCTTCTGGTGCTTGATTTTTTGTGGTTGATATGTCTAAAGAAGCTAAAGTATCTGGATTTAAAAAGTGTGACTCGTGCAGTCAGAAAATGTCTCTGACAAGACGGGCACACTAGTTGCGTTTATTGTTTGGGCACTGTTCACCTGCAGGACTCTTGTTCTATCTGCCATGCCTTTAGTCCAAGAGTCCTGCAGGAGTGGAAGAACAAATTGATCCTTAGGGGTCTGTTAAAACCCCAGGATTCACCGGCAAAGAGTTCACAGCCAGTGAAATCCCCAAAATCCTCTAAGCCGTCAGCTCCACCTTCGGAGCTGACCCCGGTACAGGATTTACCGAGTATATCAGTTCTGGCTGGCACTGACAAGACATCCCCTCCGTCGGCTCCATTGGATGATTTGGAGCCATCTCGGAGCCATAAAAGGTTAAGGTCCCCTTTATTAGAGTCAGTTCATTCTGCTCTTGGCTCTCCATTATTGCAAAGTGAACGTAGCCACCATTCTTCACACTCCTCTCGACCCACTAGGCTGTCGGATCATGATGTGGAGAGAGTAGTAAGTAGGTTGCTAAAGTCACAGGCACTAGCTAAAATGTTGTCTAGCCCTCCTCAACAGGTATCGGCTCCATCTACCTCCCTTTCTGTTCCTCCTCTGACTCCATTGAGCTCTGAGCTGGAGTGGGGTACGAGTAGTGGAACTGTCGGCTCCGATAACCATATCTCCTTCAGTTCCTACGTCAGCTCTGATTACCTCGGTGTTACCTTCCATTGAGGGATCTGGACGCCGGGGCTCCCTCTTCGGCTCCGAGGGGGCTTGTGGCATCGGACCCTTGTCCGACCCTGTTCTCTCCCTCGGAACATCGGCGCAGGTGAGCTCGGCTCCAACATTGACCTCGGAGCTGTCCCCCTCGGCGCAGAGAAAGATTCCTATTTCTTTGGAACTGGAGTTTTCTCTGCCTCGAGGCAGGGACGTCTTTGAGGTCATGCGGAGTGTGCTGTCCCCCGAGCCAGCTCCACTACCAGCCCCACCAGCTCCGTTCCCCTGTAGTGTCTGTGCCAACCTCTACTCCTCCTCCAGACCCCAAGCATAGGGAATCGATGCTCCAGGACACACCATTGGGTGTTTCCTCTTCTTCCGAGGCCTTCCCTGATCACTCAGAGGAGCCCCCTTGGAAGAAGTGGTGCAAGAGGAAGCACATTGACTCCCCTGAGTCTGTCACTTCTGATACAGACTTAGATGAATCGGAAGGGTCCCCGAGGTCCCCCTCTGAAGATGTTTCCTTCTCGGACATCCTGGAAATGCTTAGGCAGAGGGGGACCTGGAATCCCCTAGCCCCTACTAAGGATGAGTCTGTATTCCTGGATGCTTTCGGTTCCCGACCTTCCACCTCCTAGGTTTCTCCGCCTTTCGACCCACTTATGTCCATAGTAGCTCGAAAGGCTTGGTCAGCTCCGGACACAGTGGAACCAACTCCGAGGAGACCTGGTAAATTTATTACAGCTCCCCAGGATAAGCAATTCCTTTCTAAAGGTGTGCCCGTTGATGCCATGGTTTTAGCAGCAGCCACCAAAAAAAGAGTTAGCGGAGACCTCTTCATCGTTTCATCCCCCTAACAAGGAGTCTAGGACGATGGATGGGTACGGAAAGTGAATGTTTGCTTCAGCGACCTTCTCCATGAGGTCACTGAGCTATGTCATTTTACTCTACTTCAAAGGGATCTCCTTAAAGAGCTTGGAGATACCCTTCAAGATCCTACAGCTGAGGGAGCACAAGCCAAAGTAGCTTCCCAGCTAGTGGCGCTTAATTCTGTAGTTAACTCCTCCATGAGGCTTATTTCCTATGCAGCCGGTGGAGCGAGTAGAGCCATGGGCACGGGTGTAGCCCTTAGGAGGCATGCATGGATGCAGCTGTGTCACTTTGCGGAAACCTTTCGAGCGTCCTTCACCAGTACCCTCTTTGATGGCTCCTTTCTCTTTGGGCCACAGGTGAAAGACATGTTGACTAGGTGTGAGCAAGAAGGCAAGACTCTCTCTGCCATGGGAGTCCGTTTTTCCACTCTCTCTACACCTTAGCCCAAGGGTCAGAAGTGGGAAAATGTGGTTCCGTAAATCTCAGGGAGCCTTGCCTGACACACACACTGATTTTTCCTCCAGAGGCAGAGGGGGAAAACAATAATAATAGATGCCGTCCTCGTGGCAGAGGGGGTCCGCAGAACCAGGGCAACAGAGAATCTTTCTTTTCCACTACCAGCCCCACTAGCATCCCTGAAGGCTTGCCCGGCTGCTCACCTCTGGAAGCAGTCGGGGGAAGACTTTCACTGTGCCCAAAAGCCTGGCAAAATTTAACAAAAGACAGATGGGTATGGTCCATTATATCCGGAGGTTACAAAATTCTTTTCCCTCAACCCCCCTTACAGTCAAAGAAGACCCTTCCAGATGTTCCACCCAATCTGAAGGAACAAGCAGTAATAGAAGTTTCAAAACTGCTAGAAAAAAGAGCCATACAGGAGGTCCCCGCAGATCAGCACAGATCCGGAACTTACTCAAGTTTCTATTTGGTACCAAAAAAGACAGAGGACTGGAGACCGATTCTGGATCTCAGCAGACTAAACAAATCTGTACAAAGAAAGTTTCGGATGGTCACGCTACAGTCCATTCTACCCTTCCTGGGTCAGGACAATTGGATGTTCTCGATAGATCTTCAGGACGTGTACTACCATATCAAGATGGACAGACGCTCCAAGAGATTTCTTTGCTTTCGGGTGGGGGCCAGTCATTACCAGTTCAGAGCTCTGCCCTTTGGTCTCACCACAGCCCCCAGGGTGTTCACCAAATGTATGGCAGTGGTCGCGGCTGACTTTGAGACATCAAGGATTCCAGGTGTTTCCATATCTAGACTGGCTCCTCACTGCTACCACCAGGCATCAACTCCTACAAGTGCGGGATTACACAATCACATCCTGCACCCAGCTGGATATTACAATAAATTTCGAAAAATCTGCCTTGTCGCCCTGTCAATCTATCACTTACATAGGAGCAGACTTAAACACAAGGGATATGTTCACAAGGTTGCCACTAGAAAGTGTGTCCACAATTCATCAACAAGTGCAAATTCTAATGCAGAGCAAAAAGATCCAAGTCAGGTATGTCCTTCAAACTCTGGGCTCCATGGCAGCTGCCAGTCTTCTACTCCCACTAGTGCGCTTCCACATGAGAATTCTTCTGTGGCTTTTTTTCACGCATTGGTCTTTCCAACAGCTACCCATGTCTCACATGATCCTGATCACGGAAGCATGCAAAAGACACCTTTCTTGGTGGATGGTCTCCCCATTAGTTACTCAGGGCAGACCTTTCATACAACCCCCTCTGGTAGCCACAGTGACGACAGACGCCTCCCTGATTGGGTGGGGGGGGGGGCATTATCTGGGCAGGACAGTCCAAGGCACTTGGCAACCTCACGAGTACCATCTGCACATAAATGTTCTAGAAATGAGAGCAGTGCTCCTAGCGTTGCAAGCTCTTCAAGACTCTCTTCCTTTCGAGACCATTGCAATTCAAACAGACAACATGTCAGTGGTGTGGTACAGCAACAAGCTGGGCGGAACCAGATCCTACCCCCTGTGTCGAAAAGCACTCTGACTTTGGCAGTGGGCGATTTCCTCCCAACGTTTTCTGATTGCAACGCACATCCCTGGGAGATCCAATGTCATAGCAGACAGGCTCAGCAGAGCTATCCTCATGCCTCACGAGTGGTGTCTGAATCAGGAAGTTGCGGATCTTATTTTCCACAAATGGGGACAGCCTTGCTGCGATCTTTTTGCCACCCCCTTCAGCAGCAAATACTACTCCCTTCTTCCGCTTCCAGGTTACATACCCAGAGACGCTGTAGTCCACGATTGGCCTCAGGGACTTCTTTATGCCTTTCCTCCGTTTCCCCTTATACCGAAACTCATACAGAAAGCAAAATCGTTGGGTTGAAAATTGATCCTCATTGCCCCCTTCTAGCCTCGACTGATATGGTTCCCGTTCCTGCACCATTACCTTCTCGATCAGCCCTGGACTCTGGACCCAGTTCCAGATCTCCTGATTCATCAGTCAGGCGGGTTGCATCAATCCCTCCAAATTCTCCATCTCACAGCTTGGTTACTCCACTTCCAACCTTAGCCAGGCTTCCCAGCATTTCCCCAGCAGTCTGTGAGATTATTGTCTCCTCTCATAAGTCTACAACGAGAAAAACGTATGCTAGTAAATGGAAATGTTTTTCTTGTTGGGCAGAGTCTAGGAATGTGGATCCCTTCTCAGCCCCAGCCCGCGAAATTCTGGAATTCCTGGCACAACTGTTTCACTCAAGGGCTGCTTTTGTTACGATTAAGGTACAATTAGTGGCCATTTCTAATTTTCATATTGGTTTGTCAAATTCTAACATTGTCTCATAAGCTCTGTAAAGCTTTTTTTGAGAGAAACATCTCTTCTTAGACTTCCAGTGAGAGATCCCCCTCTCCCTTGGGACCTTAATTTAGTCCTAACTTCCTTAATCCTGCCTCCTTTTGAACCAGCAGCATCCTGCTCCATCAAGTTTCTATCTTGAAAGACACTCTTTCTGGTAGCTATCACTTCAGCCAGGCATGTCTCAGAACTTCAAGCACTATGTGTTCGTCCTCCCTACCTGGTGTTTCACAAGGACAGAATTGTTCTGAGGACTAATCCTTTGTTTCTTCCTAAAGTCTGCTCAGAAAATAATTTAAACCACTCTATAGATCTCCCTGTGTTCTTCCCAAGTCATAGCAACAAGGCAGAGTACAAACTTCACCAGTTGGACGTTCATAGACAATTGTGTTTTTACCTGCACAGAACTAAAGAAATAAGAAAGTCAGACCAATTATTCCTTTCTTATGCCTTAAACAAACAAGGTCTCCCAGTTTCCAAGGTGACCTTATCCAGATGGTTGTCCCACACTATTACTTTTATTTACCAGTTAAGGAACAAAGAGTTACCAATTAAACCGAAAGGTCATTCTACTAGGGCGTTAGCCACCTCCATAGCCTTTCAGTCTAGGTTGCCCATGGATTCCATCTGTGCAGCTGCCACGTGGGCAAATCCTCATACCTTTATTCTCATTACAAGGTGGATATGGTCTCCCGGAGCAGAGCTGACTTTGGTTAAACTGTTCTGAAGAGTCTGTTCCACTGAGCCACCCAGGGTGTTAGGTGCTAGGGATGCTGTCCCAAACAGCAAGAATGAAGGCGAGATAGACAACTTAACATTAAGAAGTTATGTACCTACCATAGCGTTCCATGTTAGTTGTCTTCATCTCGCCTTCTTTCTTGCGTCCCTTTCTCCGTCCCCCGTCCTAGTGGATTGAGAGGAGTCCCTTTTTTCACTGGCTGAGTATTCTTTTATTGTTATTCTTCTGGCCAGGTCTTCCTAAACTATTCTGGATATTAGAATGCATGGAACAACCAGTTTTTTGATAACTGGTTTCTCTCTTATTATGTCTGGATTAGCTATTTCAAACGAGATCTGAGTAGCTATCACTAGGCATCATGGGATAAGAGGTAGCTTCGAGCCAGTAAACAGCTCTTGAGCTATTGAAGATGACCAAGTCGGAGCCGAGGATCGACTCCGATCTCAAACAGCAAGAAAGAAGGCGAGATGAAGACAACTAACATGGAACGTTATGGTAGGTACATAACTTTTATTTTTTTAGTTTGAATGAAATACAGAGCGAAAGATACAAGAATGGCATTCCCAGTGAAGCACACCCAAGAAAATACTTAAATTTCACATAAGCTAAAGTATTTGAGTGTGTTGTTAAGAAAGTAGACAGACAACATCATGATGTTAAGTTGTCTATCTCGCCTTCATTCTTGCTGGTTGGATCAGCTCCGACTCGGCCATCTTCAAAAGCTCGAGAGCTGCTTACTGGCTCGAGGCCCCCCTATATCCCATGATGCCTGGTGCTAGATACCCAGATCTTGTTTGCCGCTTCTGCTACGAGGTTGCGTTTACTGGCTAAGGTCGTATTTTTTCACTTTATTGATATATATTTAGAACTTTTTGTATATTATTAGTTAGAATACTTAGTGTTCATACATAGTTGTAGTATTTGTTGGTGTTTAATTCCCCCTTGGAAACTCGTTTTCTTCTTGGAGAGTTTTCCCCTCCCTCCCCCATTCCTGTTTTTCCTTTTTAAGGTAAGTCGTTTTTAGTTAGAGGCTTATCCTTGTTTCCTTTTTTAAGGTAGAAAAATTTTTTCATTAGAAATTGTGGTAGTTGGTATGTCTTTTTAGCCTTTCTTCTATTATAGAGTGTGTGTGTGTGTGTGCTGCTACGGTGTGGTAACTTGTGTGGACTGTGTGTGTTTTTTTCTAGTTACCTACTTCCCTTTGTACTCTTTCTTTGTATTTTGATTTTTCCTTTACAAGAATGTCTAAAGACACAAAAGTGTCTGGATTCAAGAAGTGTGACTCATGCTGTCAGAAAATGTCACTGACAGATGGTCACACTTCTTGTGTCTACTGCTTGGGCGCCCTACACCTGCAGGACTCTTGTTCGGTGTGTCACGCCTTCAGTCCAAGAGTCCTGCAGGAGCGTAGGAATAAGCTTATCCTTAGGGGTTTGCTTAAACCTTAAGGATCACCGGCCAAAGCTCAGTCAGTGAAACCTTCCAAGCCATCGAAGCCGCCGGTTCCCAGTTCGGGTGTGGCGTCTGCTTCAGGTACTTCGGTTCCAGCCGGAACCGAAGTTATCTCCAAGCCCAGTCGGCCCCGACTCTTCTGTCGGAACCGTCAGGGAGTCTCAAACGCTCCAGATCACCATCCTTAGAGTCGATACACTCTGCTCCGGGGTCGCCCTTGTTTCAATCGGCGTGAAGTCACCGATCCCACTCTTGGTTGTCTAGACTATCTGACCATGATTTGGAGAGAGTGGTGAGCAGGCTTTTAAAATCGCATGTCCTGGCTAAAATGTTATCCAGCCCCCTCATCAGGGTTCGGCTCTACCTGTCTCTGCAGTAGTTCCTCCTTCGACTCATCCCTTGAGCTCGGAGCCGGAGCATGCTAAGGCTGGGATTGTGGGACCGTCGGCACCGATACCTACCCTTTCAGTTCAGTCGTCGGCTCCGATCTCTTCCATGGTGCCGTCCGTGGAGGGATCTGGGTGCTGGGACTCCCTCGTCGGCTCCGAGGGGGTGAGTGGCATAGGACCCTTGTCCGACCCCGTTCTCCCACTCGGCGCTTCGTGCAGGTGAGTTCAGCTCCTACATCGGCTTTGGAGCTGTCTCTCTCGGTGCCGGGAAGGATTCCGGTCTCTTAAGAGCCGGAGCCTTCTCCAGTATCGGGAAGAGGCGCCTTCGAGGTCATGAGGAGTGTGCTGGCATCTGAGTCAGCCTCACGGTCAGCCTCATTGGCTCCACCCCCCATGATGCCTACTCCTGCCTCTGCCCCTCCTCCAGACCCCAAGCGTGGGGAACAAGCGCTCCAGGGCACCCCATTGGGTGTATTTTCCTCTTCCGAGGCCACCCCCATTCATTCAGAGGAGCCCCCTCGAAAGAGGAAATGCAAGAGGAAGCATGTTGACTCCCGAGTCTATCACTTCAGATACCGACTTGGAGGAGTCGGATGGGTCCCCGAGATCCCCCTCTGAGGACGTCTCCTTCTCAGACATCCTTGAGATTCTTAGGCAGAGGGGGAACTGGACTACCCTTAACCCTTCCAAGGATGAGTCTGTATTCCTAGACGCGTTTGGTTCCCGACCCTCCACCTCCTGGGTGTCTCCGCCTTTCGATCCATGATGTCTGTGGTGGCTCGAAAGGCGTGGTCAGCTCCAGACACAATGGAACCAACTTCCCGCAGGCCCACAAAATTTATTACTGCCCCACAAGACAAGCAATTTCTGACCAAGGGTGTTCCCGTTGATGCCACGGTGGTTGCAATGGCCGCAAAAAACGAGTTGGCTGAAACTTCTTTGCCTGTCCATCCCCCTAATAAGGAATCTAGGACGATGGATAGATATGGGAAGCGGATGTTTTCCTCAGCGACCTCTCCATGAGGTCGCTGAACTACTTGTGCCATTTTTACCCGCCTAAAAAGGGATCTCCTCAAAGAGCTAGGAGATACCCTTCAAGATCCATCAGCTGCGGGGGCCCAGGCTAAGGTTGCCTCCCAGTTGGCGACTCTTAATTCGGTAGTAAACTCCTCCATGCGGCTCATCTCTTTTGCAGCCGATGGTGCGAGTAGGGCCGCAGGCACAGGCGTGGCCTTGAGGAGGCCTGCCTGGATACGGTTATATAACTTTGCGGAACCCTTCAGGGCATCTTTCACCAACACCCCCTTTGATGGTTCTGCTATTTTTGGACCACAGGTGAAGGATACCCTTACCAGGTGTGAGCAAGTAGGCAAGACTCTCTCTGCTGTCGGAGTCTGTTTTTCCACTCCTTCAAGACCATATCCCAAGGGTTAGAAGAGTGAGAAGATGTGGTTCCAGAAACCCCAGGGAGCCGTGTCTGACACACGTGGAGAGTTCACCTCCAGGGGCAGAGGAGGGAACAACAATAGACGCTGCCCTCGGGGCAGAGGGGGTCTGCAAAATCAGGGCCAAAGAGAATCTTTCTCTGACAAGCCCTTCCAGCATCCCTGAGGTGCTGCCCGGCTGTCCACCTTCAGAGGCAGTCGGGGGAAGATTATCGCTGTACCCAAAAGCCTGGCAAAGTATAACACAAGACAAATGGGTACTGTCTATCATATCCGAAGGCTACAAAATCCCCTTCCTTCGCACTCCCTACATTGCCAACAAATCCCTTCCAGATGTTCCTCCCAATCTAAGGGATCAAGCAGTTCAAGAAATTTCAAAACTGCTAAGAAAAAGAGCCATCCAGTCAGTCCCAGCAGACCAGCAAGGATCCGGAATTTACTCAAGGTTCTTTTTGGTACCAAAAAAGACAGGGGACTGGAGACCCATTCTGGATCTCAGCAGACTAAACAGGTCTATTCAAAGAACGAAGTTCCAGATGGTCATGCTACAGTCCATTTTACCCTTTCTGGGTCAGGACAATTGGATGTGCTCCATAGATCTTCAGGATGCGTACTACCATATCAAAATGGACAGACGCTCCAGAAGATTCCTCCGCTTCCAGCTGGGAGCCAGTCATTATCAGTTCAGAGCTCTGCCCTTTGGTCTCACCACAGCCCCCAGGGTGTTCACCAAATGTTTGGCAGTAGTTACCGCTCACCTGAGACGGTAAGGATTCCAGGTGTTTCCATATTTAGACAACTGGCTCCTTACTGCAACCACCAGGCATCACCTGCTGCGAGCCAGAGACTACACCATCCAAACTTGCTCCAAACTAGGCATCACAATAAATTTCGAAAAGCCTGCATTGTCGCCTTGTCAATCTATCACCTTTATAGGCGCAAACTTAAATACAAATACAAAGGACATGTCAGCGAGACTTCCAGTAGACAGAGTGTTAGACATTTGACGACATGTGCAGGTCTTATTAGGATGCAAAAAAATTCAGGCCAGATTCGTCCTAAGAACATTGGGTCTCATGGCAGCGGTTATCATACTAGTCCCCCTTGCAGGTTTTCACATGAGGATTCTTCAGTGGATGCTGTTCACACAATGGTCCTTCCCGCAACTCCCAATGTCTCACATGATAATGATCACGCAGTCATGCAAAAACCAACTTGTTTGGTGGATGGTTTCCCCATCATTACACCAGGGCAGACCATTTGTTCTTCCTCCTCCAGTAGCTACGATGACCACGGATGCTTCCCTGATTGGGTGGGAGGGGGGGGCATTTTCAGGGCAGAACAGTCCAAGGCACCTGGCAGCCTCATGAGTACCATCTGCATATCAGCATCTTGGAGATGAGGGCCGTGCTTTTAGCGTTGCAAGCTCTTCAGAACTCTCTTCCCACCGGGACCATTGCAATTCAAACAGACAGTATGTCAGTAGTACGGTACATCAGCAAGCAGGGCAGAACCAAGTCCTACCCCTTATGTCGAGAAGCACTCAGACTTTGGCAGTAAGCGATCTCTTCCCAACGGTTTCTGATAGCAGCGCACATCCCTGGGAAGTCCAGTGTTATAGCAGACAGGCTGAGCAGAGCAATTCTCATGCCTCACGAGTGGTCTCTCAATCAGACTGTGGCAGACAAAATCTTCCGCAAATGGGGTCAGCCTTGCTGCGACCTTTTTGCCACCCCCTTCAACAGCAAGTGCGACAATTTCTTCTCTCTCCTCCCTCTTCCCGGACACTTCCCAGAGATGCTCTAGTTCACAATTGGCCTCAGGGACTTCTTCATGCATTCCCTCCATTTCCCCCGATTCCCAAACTAATTCAGAAAGCTACCACATTGGGATGCAAGATGATCCTCATTGCCCCTTACTGGTCTCGACAAATTTGGTTCCTGTTCCTGCACCATCACCATCTGGAGCAGCCCTGGACCCACTTCCAGACCTCCTGATCCATCAGTCGGGCGGGCTGCACCAATCTCTTCAATCTCTCCAGCTCACTGCTTGGTTGCTCCACTTCCGACCTTAGCCAGGCTTCCGAACATCTCCCACTCGGTGCGTGAAATCATCTTATCCTCGCATAAGTCTACCACTAGAAAAACTTATGCTAGTAAGTGGATACGTTTTTCCTTATGGGCAGAGACCAGGAATATAGATCTCTTTTCAGCCCCTGTGCACCATATTTAGAATTTCTAGCGGAACTTTTTCGAGCTGGATCCTCTTCTGCCACGATTAGAGTTCAGCTAGCTGCAATTTCAAACTTTCATACGGGCCTATCTGATACAAGCATCATGTCCCATAAGCTTTGTAAAGCCTTTCTTAAAGGGACCACTCTACTTAGGCCCCCAGTAAGAGATCCCCTGCCTCCATGGGATCTGAATTTGATTTTAGCTTCCCTGATACTGCCCCCCTTTGAACCTGCAGCTTCCTGTTCTTTGAAGTGTCTTTCTTGGAAAACCCTTCTTCTGGTTGCAATTACGTCGGCTAGAAGAGTTTCTGAACTTCAGGCTCTTTGTGTTCGTCCTCCTTACCTAGTTTTTCACAATGACAGAGTTTCTCTTAGGACTAACCCTTCCTTTCTTCCAAAGGTTGCTTCTGATGATAATTTGAATCCGTCCATTGACCTGCCTGTGTTTTTTCCAAATTATTCCAACAAAGCGGAATACAAATTACATCAATTGGACGTTCATAGACAATTACGCTTTTACTTGCATAGAACCAAGCAAATCAGAAAATCAGACCAGTTGTTCCTGTCCTATGCTGAGGGTAAACAAGGTATACCGGTTTCGAAAATAACCTTATCTAGGTGGTTGACATCTATTATTACATTTATATATCAGTTAAGGAATAAAGAGCTTCCTGCTAAACCAAAAGGTCACTCCACTAGAGCTTTAGCTACTTCAGTGGCTTTTCAGGCAAGATTGCCAATGGAAACTATTTGTACGGCAGCTACATGGGCCAATCCTTATGCCTTCATTTCACATTATAAGCTGGATGTGGCCTCCAGGAGCAGAGCTGAATTTGGTTCCACTGTTCTGAAGAGTCTGTTCCGATGAGCCACCCAGGATTGAGGTGCTAGGGACGCTGTCCCAATCAGCAAGAATGAAGGCGAGATAGACAACTTAACATTAAGAAGTTATGTACCTACCATAACGTTCATGTTAGTTGTCTTCTTCTCGCCTTCTTTCTTGTGTCCCACCCTCCATCCCCCTATCCTAGTAGACCGAGAAGAGTTCCTTATGTTTTTATCACTGGCTGAGTCTTCTCTGGCTATTACTTCTAACTATCAGTCTCTCCAGTAGGTTCATGCATCCTACTACAGGTTTACTGTATTATTATTATTATTATAATTGTTATTATTATGTCTGTAGTTAGGTCTACCAAACGAGATCTGGGTATCTAGCGCCAGACATCATGGGATATAGGGGGGCCTCAAGCCAGTAAGCAGCTCTCGAGCTTTTGAAGATGGCCGAGTCGGAGCCGAGGATCGGCTCCGAACCCCAACCAGCAAGAAAGAAGGCGAGAAGAAGACAACTAACATGGAACGTTATGGTAGGTACATAACTTCTTATTCTTCTGCTGTTGAGTATTTTTATGTTCTGGTTCAGCATACACAGTTTGAAATTCAGGCAAGTCATGCAGAAGGTAAACAAAACTTTTATATTTCTATAACTAAGACATCCTTCATCGCTCTGTAGTTAGAAACAGACTAAATATGTTTGTGTAAATGTGGGGGTTACAGTTACAAGGCAACAACAGTAAAAGTACTAATTATCCCTGCAAAAAATACTGAATTCACACGCACACACACCACCACCTATATGACTGTGTGAGAATGTGTTTATGGTTGCAGAATGCTCTGTCAAATGTACATCTTATTGAAAGAAATTACTGTAGACTGTTTTTATCTAAATCCCTGAATGTTGATTGCTGAAGACTTCAAATATTAGATCACTGAATGTTCCTTTGATGTTGTGGAATGTGCTTGGTGTATTGGAATATACTGAAAGTTTTAACATTAGGGGTAGGAAAGGGTATGTATGAGTGTCTGTGGGTTAAAGTTAGAAGTAAAGACTCTCACCCTAAACAATTAGGGTTAGAGTTAGCATATGAGTAAGGATGTAAAAAGGGACAATCCTACACTTTACCTTACAACAAAACAAAACAAAAACAAAACGACAAAAAAAAAAAAAAAAAAAAAAGCTTTCCCGAACAGTACCAGTATTTCAGACGGATTATGCCTGGATGTACTGTTTTTTTTTTTTTTTTTTTGTGCTGTCCAGTTACAAAAGGAAAGCATTTGTTTTTGTTTTACTATCAGTTTAGTTTTGCCACTTAAAAAATGTTATGCATACAGAAATTGATAAAATGTGCATCTGTGTTAGTGGATATAGTTATTGAACACCATTCTCATGCGTCTGTATGTAAAATCAATTACAGGTTTAAGTGTACAGTTATACACAGGTCATTGTGGTAATCCTCTTTTGGCTCAGGCAAATGTGGTTCTCCCTTTTCATGGAACTGGCCAAGGGCAATTACCCCAAGCTTCCTCACAGACTGGATCTGCTCACACAGCATCAGGGATGAATGGTTCACCCCAACATAGAGCAGTTGCAGCTGACTGCCTGGATGATTCTGTTTTGATGCCTTTTGTGCACTTGTTCCATGAGGATGTGCAGGTATTGAAGAAAACCTGCAACTAGAAAATCTTATGTTTACAAGTGGAAGAGGTTTTCTAGGTGCTGCTTAGCCAGTAACAAGAGATCCTGAAAGGGTTTCAACCCCTCTGGTTTTGAAAAGTTTGTGTGAGCTACTTCAGAATGGTTTGTCATACGCTTCTATCAAAGCGTATCTGGTGGCCATCTCTGTTTATCTGCTCATGGCTCCCCTCTTTCATCTCTTCATGTGTTCAGTTTATGAAAGGAATATTGCACATGAGACCCCCCCCCCCCCCCCGAAAGAAAATTTCTCCTCCCTGGGATCTAAACTTTTTTTCTTGAAAACTGTACTTTGCCTCCTTTTGAACCTGTTTCTTAGGCTAATTTATGGTTAGTTATTTAAAAGACTGTTCATTGCTCTGACACCTGCAAGGTGAGTCTCTGAGCTGTAAGCTCCCATGGTGAGCCAACCCTGTCTGATTTTTCACAAGGACAGGGTTGTGTTATGAACTCATCCATCCACCCACAACTCCTTTTTCCCATTTGTGCACATGATATCAGGTTGTCACTTCAACAGTGACAGTCATCTAGAGCCATTTACCATGAATCAAGCCATCAGTCTCCCTGTGTTCTGTTCTCTTCCAAAAAGCAAGGGAGAAAAGATTCTACATACCTTAGATGTGCACAGGCAGCTTGGATACTACCTTGACAGAAGCCTTTTAGGAATTCTAAAGCGCTGTTTGTCTATTATACAGGCGGTAAGAAAGAACTACCTGTCTTTAAGCAAGCTATTGCACAATGGTTGTCATCTGCAATTGTCTGTTACTCCCACTATGGTTAATCTTTTTCAGGAAAGGATAATGCTCATTCGACTGGGGCCTTATCCTCTTTGATGGCATATTGTAAAGAGGTGGTCTCTGGAATATTCTAGAGGCTGCAAACTGGTCCTCTGTTCACACCTTCAGAAAGTACTGCATTGGATTCCTTTTTAAGGTCCAGAGCAGGCTTTGCTAAGACCATTCTCCAGGGGCTCCTAGATCCTTACCCTTCCACCTCCCAGGTAAACAATATTTGTGTAAGTTGTCCTCTGGCCTCCTCTGTCATGGTTAATTTGTCGGCCATTTCAGCATGTTTGCCCAGGGTTCTCCCAGCTTCACTGAATTCATATGTTAAAATGTTTTTGAATGGGGTTCTTTTTACCTGTCCACTTAGAAAACTGGTGGCTCCTCCTTGGGATCGAAATTTTGTTTTTGAAAATTAGCTGCTGTTCCATTTGAACCAGCTCATTAGCCTGATTTGAAGTTCATAACGCAGAAAACAGTTTTGTTGATCTCTGACATTTGCAGGAAGAGAATTTGCATTGCAAGCCCTTTTGGTGTGTTAGCCTCATCTTATATTTCACTGAATTTATTTGAGAACTAATCCTTCATTTGTTCCTTAAGTGGTATCCAAGTTTACTTTGAGCCAATCTATCCATCTCCCTGTTTTCTTTCCAGAAACTAAAACTGAGGGAGAGAGGATATTTCAGGATGTCTACAGGCAACTTAGATTCTTGACAAAGCTAAAATGTTCAGAAATTCTGCCAAGCTATTCAGTTGTTATGAAGGTAAGAAAAAAAGGACAAACTGGGTTAAGGTAGAATATTTCCAAATGGTTGTCCCATGCTATCTTCTTTTGGTAGTCTAACCATAGCTTGTCAGTTCAGGCAGGGATAAAGCACATTCTACCAGGGCTTTGGATTCCTCTGTGACTTTTTGGAAATGGATGGACTGTAGAAGTATTCTAGAGGCAGCAATTTTGTCCTCTTTACCTACTTTTACAAAGCATTGCAAACTAAATTCCTTTTACAGGTCTTGAGCAGATTTTCCTAGGACCATTCTGCAGGGGCTTCTGGACCCTCATCCTTCATCCTCCCAAACCTTGTTAGCTGTGGTAATCTACCCGTATAGCTATGGCTACTGCAGCATTGATCGAATGATAAACATAGTGCAGTTGTGTAAGTAAACTTACCATTACAGTTGATGCTTGAATGATCACTGCTATGGCACTCCCTCTCTCCTCCCCCCTTATTTTTATTTGATTTTGTTGCCAGGATGAGTGTATTGATTTTCACTACCTAGCATTGACCTCTTTCTGGGCTTTAGCCTCCCTCTTTCAGCTGGCCTGAAAGTTCTGAAGGGCTTGGATCTTAGACTACTTGTTTTCTACTTGTTCTGCTCCAGCTTCCAGTGGTCTGGGCATGTAGAAGGTGCTCTTAAAATTTGGAAGCTACTCGTCTGTTATATCCTATGCAGGATATAACCATGTCCCCTACACTGCAGCTAAGTACCAGCTGGCTGATGATTTGAATCCTTTTTACTGGAGGTTTGATAAACCTTAGGCTACAAATAACACTGTTGCCAGCTCTGTCAGTGCTCAGACTTGCATAACTCTCTTCCACACATTCTCACATTCAGCCTGCATTGATTATCTCTGAAGAGGATGTCGCCTCTTCCCTGACGTCAGTGCGCCAGGGGTATAAAAGATGCAAACGATGCCATTTTCTTCAGTCTTTCTTGCCGCGCGGTGCCCAAAGCAAAAGCAGTTCGCAAGTGCTGGTCGGCCAACTCCTGAGATTTTCGAAATAGAGTTTCAGAACCGAAGTCTTCAATAAAGCTAAGTACCCCGTTGGAGAAACTTTTTCTTGCTCCAGACCGATGTCAGAAAAAGTTAACAATTGTATTTCTTGTGGGAAGCAAATACCTCATAAGGACTTTCACTCTTACTGTATTCCTTGCTTAGGCCCTGACCACGACGTAACTAGTTGTCGGTTTTGTGCTAGATTTAACAAACGCACTATTAAGCGCCGGTTTGATTTTGCTTTACATTACTTTGGCCGAAGGTTTAATTACATAATGCCATCGGAACAACCGACGACCGGAATTCATAAAAAATGCAAAGACAAGGAAAAGGACAGGCATCCAAGGTCCAAAACCGACGACGAAGCCTCTTCTAGGCCAGTCGCCGGTTCTCAGTGAGGCGCTTTCGCAGCCCCTGACACCCGCTACCTCAGAGCCACAGGCCGTATCCGACTCCCACGTGGAGACAACTAGGCCTCTGGATACTCAAGGTATTGGGCCTATGGAAACTATTCCCTCAGGTGGGTCCGGAGCCGCTGAGCAGGCATCGACTTCTGAGGGTGTTTTCAGACCTTCACAGCTTACTATTAAGTCCACTGCAGCAGTCAAGGCACAGTCAAAAACACCATTAAAGACAAGGAAACAAGTACAGCATTCTCCTGAACAGTCATCCATGCCAAAGAAACAGATGCTTAAAATGGCCGAAGACTTAATTACTTTGATCAGGGGTTCCCATCCCCCTCCTGATAAAAGGCCTAGGCAAGACACTGACTATGATTCCTCTGACCAGGTTTTTTTTTCCTCTTCAGATCAGGGCTGTTCTCTCCCCCCCCTATGAGGACTCTGATGCTGAAGAATCTATACCTTCAGCCTCTTCACCTGAGGATTATTCTTTTGGGGAAACTCTGCACACCATGAGAGGGAGCAGTTCCACTGGGAGAGCCAGGATTATTCAGAATCCAAGAAAAGGCTCAGAGACTTTATTTTACTGCCTCAGCACAGACCCCTGGCTATCCCCCCTGTGCTTGATATTGTTGATGATGTTTTCTCTGAATCCAGTCTGTCTCCTGATTCTTTACCCCCTGCACCAGTCAAGCAAGACAGGTATTGCAGGGTCCCTGACTCTCATAAATTTCTTTATAAAAACCCCGCTGCTGACCCAGAAACAATTTCTCAGGGTCCCAAAGGGGTTAAGGCTTCCACTGCAAAAAGCCCTGTCCCCTCTGATAGGGATTCTAGAGCTCTGGATAGATGGGCTTTAGCTGTAAGGGCTTTAAACTGCCAGTTTCACATGCTTAAATATCAACAGTACCTCATGTCTGTGTTAAAACAGAAAATGCTTACAGACTCAGTCCTGACAACAAGGAAATGCAGGATTTATTGCATGCAGCTGAACAAGTGGGAAAGCATACTCTGCAATGTGGTTTTGATTCATTAGAGGCTTCTTGCAGAGCCGCAGTTACAGGCTCTGTCATTCAAAGGCATGCTTGGTTGAAAGAACAAAGTTTACCTGAACATGTTAAAGTAAAATTATTGGATGCTCCACTACAGCATGATACTTTGTTTGGTGTTAAGGCAGAAGAGGTGTTAAAGAGAGTGGAGGATAAAGAAAAATCAATGCAGACAGTAAAGGATTTCTTACAGGTTCAACCACCTAGGTTTAGCAGAAACTGGCTTTCAAAAAATTGGTCCTTTCTGATGTCAGACAGGCCACAAAGAGGCAGATACAGACGCCCAAGAGGCAGATCTCAGCCCCAAGGCTCCTACAGACCTAAACAATGGGATGCTTCTGCCCCCAAAGGAGGAGAAGACAAATCACAACCTTATAGGAAACAGTCCCAATGACTTCCCGCTACAAAGGCCAAGCACTTTAGGGGGAAAGCTAGCACTTTTCTCACAAAATTGGCACATAATCACCCAGGACAAATGGGTACTGAATATAGTTTCTCAGGGTTACAGGTTCCACTTTCACAACCTTCCAAAATCAAAAGGTATGCCGGACCTGCCACACAACCAATGGGCAGAGGCACAAAAGCAAATTTCTGCTCTCATGGACATGGGAGCTATTCAAAGAGTACCACAGCAAGAACAGGGACAAGGATTTTACTCAAGACTTTTCCTGGTACCCAGAAAGGACAAAGCCTGGAGACCAATACTGGACTTGTCAATCCTAAATACTTTCCTGGATGTTCCAAAATTCAAAATGTTAACACTGCAGCAACTTCTACCCATGCTGGGCAAGAAGGCTTGGCTAGTTATTTTGGACCTCAAGGAGGCACACCTGCATGTCCCAATCAGACAATCTTGCAGAAGATACCTCAGATTCATAGCCGGCTCAATGCATTACCAATTCTCTGCACAGCCCTTTGGCTTATCTACTGCACCCAGGGTCTTCACAAAATGCCTGGCACCAGTAATTGCATTTTGCAGACAAAGAGGAATTCAGATATATCCCTACTTGGACGACTGCCTTATTCAAGCAGAGAGCAAGGACATTCTACTAAAACATCTGGCGTTTGTAAAAAGATTAGTAATTTGCCTAGGGTGCACAGTAAACGAAAATAAATCAAAACTAGTGCCCTCTCAAGTGATAATATTCCTGGGTGCAAGCTTTAGTACAACTGCCCAGATGGCTTATCTCACGCCAGACAAACAAAGGCAACTGACTCATTACTTTCAAATGATGGCAACAAAGACCCAGTTCCCTGCAAGAAAATTTCTGCAGGCCCTGGGCTTCATGGCATCCTGCATTCTACTAATTCCATATGCAAGACTGCATATGAGGAAACTACAATGGTATCTAAAAAGTGTTTGGACTCAACATTGCCACAGCCTGGAAACAATAATAACTATAACTTCCTGTCTACAACAGGAGTTTCGATGGTGGTCCCGGGCCTGTCACCACAACAAGGGACAGCCTTTCACCTTCCCCACAGCCAGGCAGACAATAACAACGGATGCATCGGATTATGCCTGGGGGGCACACATGGCAGGAAAATGTATTCAGGGCACGCGGCCCAAGGAACAAATGCATCTTCACATCAATCAAAAACAGATGCTAGCTGTACAGAATGCCCTGACAGCCTTCAAGGATCTACTACATCCAGGACAACTATTACTAAAGATGGACAACACCACAGTTATGTGGTACATAAGCAAGGGGGGGCACACATTCCTACCCCCTCTGCAGGCAAGCCATGACTTTGTGGAACACAGCACTGACCTATCAAGTACATCTGCAGGCACAATTCCTGCCAGGAACGAAAAATACACTGGCAGACGAACTAAGCAGAAATCCCATGGATCCGCACAAATGGAAACTAAATCCACAGGTCTTCAGCATGATAACAAGGAAATGGGGACGCCCAAACATAGATCTTTTTGCCTCCCCTCACAACTGCCAACAACAGAAATTCTGCAAAAGAACTTATCACTCACAAGCATGGAAAGTGGATGCTCTTTCATTCAGCTGGAAAATCCTGAGACTTTATGCCTTCCCTCCACTGCCTTTTCTTCCCAATGTGCTCCTAAAAGTCAGACAAGAGAAGCCAAAAATGATCCTGATTGCCCCATACTGGCCACGCCAGCACTGGTACCCAATCCTAGAGAGCTTGTCTCAAGGCCCAGCCTGGCCTTTACCTCAAATTCCTCATCTTCTGACTCAACAAAACAATCAGATTCTACACAGTCAACTCAGAACCTTAAATCTGGCTGCATGGCAGATAATATAGTCACTCAGACCACACCTCTCTCTAAAGCTGTTATGGATGTCATTTTAGAAGCCAGGAGGCCCAGCACTAGGAAATCTTATGCAGAAAAATGGAAGAGATTCTGTGCTTGGAACCAGGCACAAGGACTCGAACCACTTGTTCCAAATATGCCTCAGATTTTACAATACCTAACTGAGATGCTGGACAAAGGCCTATCCTTCTCATCTGTTAAGATCCATGCCTCTGCCTTTTCAGCTCATTACAATACGGAACCTCTTATTTTTTCACATCCACTACTAAGGCAGTACCTCAGAGGGGCAAAAAACATAAGACCCCCAAGCAGAGTACCAATACCTACTTGGGACCTCAATTTTGTTTTAGAAAAACTCACACTGCCTCATTTCGAGCCAGCCAACACAGCTGATATAAAATTCTTATCATGGAAAACTGCTCTGCTCCTCGCAATAACTTCAGCAAGAAGAGTCTCAAGAGTTACAGGCATTAATGGCAGTGGAAAGTTTCATCATTTTTCATCAGGACAGGTCTCTCTAAGGACAAACCCAGCATTTATGCCAAAGGTGATTTCCAGTGTGGCTCTTAACCAAACCATTAATTTGCCAACTTTCTATCCAAATCCCCAGAATAAAGGGGAGAGATTTCTGCACGCTTTGGACATACACAGACAGCTACGATTCTACTTGGACAAAACAAAAACTTTCAGAAAAACTGAGCAACTGTTTGTAGCTTATGCTGCAGGATCACAAGGAAAGCCTATCTCAAAGCAGACAATTTCAAAATGGATAGGACACTGCATTCGCTTCTGCTATGCACAACATGGCAAATCAGTGCCTAAGGGCATTAGGCCACATTCTACCAGAGCAACAGCCTCTTCAACAGCCTTTCTCAGAGGAATACCAACCAAGGACATTTTAGAAGCTGCAACCTGGAGTTCAGTGCACACTTTCATCAAGCACTACCACTTACCTCTCTACTCTAAATCCAGAGTAGGCTTTGCCACTGCAGTTCTGCAGGCCCTGGTAGCCTCTCCTAATCCTATTTAGACCCAGCCACCCAACCTCAGCTTTGGGATTCTACTCAAAGTGTAATGACTGCAACAGTGAAACACGATGAACATAGTACAGTTGTGTACCTACCATAAATGTAGATGTTCGAGTGTATTCACTCTTGCAGTCCAGGTTACCCACCCACCATCCCCCTTTTCGTTGCTGGGACTTTTCTGTACTTCTCAACTCTATACAACCTATGTGGTGTATTTGCTTGTAGATGAAGGAAATGTGTATTTTAGTACATGCATGTTTTTTGGCATAATTTTTTTCAGCCTTCCTATTTGGGGGCTCCTGACATCTGGGGCAAGAAAAACAGAAAATGGTGTCGGTTGCATCTTTTATACCCCTGGTGCACTGACGTCAGGGAAGAGGCGACAGCAACCGACGCCGGACCTAGACTTTGGAACTCAGGCCGAGTGCGGGTAGCCTGCCAGCAGGATAACCCAAGTGTAATGACTACAACAGTGAATACACCGAACATCTACATTTATGCTAGGTACACAACTGTACTTTCCCTGTCCATCCACTCTTTCTAACCTTTAAGCTTTGGTAATCACTCAGTAGCATTGGAATACTTCCAACAGTCTTCTAAGGAGGGACATAGTACATTTGTATATGAACTTACAATAATAGTTGATGTCTTGCTGATCACTGTTACAGTATTGCATCCCTCCTTCCATCCCCTTACTTTGTTTATATTTATTCATACGTTCTGTGGACCTAGGGGGAGCATTCCCTTCTCCCTTCTCTTGGCTGACCTTGTTTCTTCTTAAATGTCTTACTCAGGTGTGTCCAGGGGCTCCTAGCTTTAGATAGTCTGAGTAGCTTAACACTCCTATATCTGTTTATGTACCCTTGCACCTACGGGCTTATGTCGTACTTTAGATGTGCGAGCATAGGAAAGATTTTTGACTTTGGTATACTGGTCACACGTCAAGTTATCTTGGTGAGAACTCCAGTAGTATTGGAATACTGCACCAGTGGTCAGTAGGTCATCTGTTTTGGTAAGTTCTTGCACAACTGTACTTTTCTAGTGGATCTTTTGGCTGGGGTCTCAGAATTGATGGATGCTGTCAGAAGGCCTTCTTTTCAACTGCCTGTATTAGATCATCTTGTAGACATCTCTTGAGCTGATGAAGGGTGCCATGAAACCTGCTACGTACTACGAGTACTCTGTCAAGTGGAGCAAAGTTACATATGCAGAGAAGTATCACGTCTCCTCTGCCAGCTAGTCTGCAAGCTACCTTCACTTGTGTTAGGATTTGTTTGACATGGGTCTTAATGTATTTTCCGGTGTCTGTGTGCATGACGGTCTTGACAGGGGCATATTTTCTGATTTAGCAGTGATTTGTTAAGCACCCCTCTAATGGGGTTTGCATCTTCACCCATCATTGAAGAAGGTTTATTCTCCTTGGGACTTGAATTTTACAACTGAGATTCTTGCCTATCTGAGCCTATTGGTTTTGTACATCCATAGACTGTGTCTGGGAATCTTGGTAGGCATTTTTATTGGTGGCTGACACTTCTTGCCCTGAGGATATCTGAATGGCAGGCCCCTTGTTGTATAGAACCATTTTTTTTCCTTACATGAATCCAGTCTCTCTTAGAATAGGTCCGTGCTTCCTTTTGCAGGCCATCAAATAATTCATATCTGCTCATCTGTCTGTTTTCCTTCTGGGTCAGAAACAAGGAGAGTGAGAGAGGAGAAGGAGCCTTCCAACCACATGATGTCCACTTTAGGCACACAGTAGTACTTGAAGAAGGTATATGAATTCAAGTAGACAGACCACTTGCATGTCTCCTTTACTTTGGGTAGAGAAAGAGGCATGTGATGGCTAAAAAAAAAATTTCCAGGTGAATTGCTAATTGCATTGTCTTTTACCTCCAGGCAGCCAGCTGCCTATTAGTAAATGCTACTTTCAAAAGCCATAAAAGCCATGCCACTAGGCGAATGTTGGCTTCCAGTACCTGTTTAAAATAGCTCTTTTTGTGGATATACTGCACTGATGTCAGTTGGCTGACAGTTTATGCCTTCATGAAGCATTGTAGCTTGGAATTTGACTTTGGGAGTCATGCCTCTTTGGTACAGTGCTTTAGAAGATGCCTTCTGAGTCTTTGTCTTTTGGCCTTCCTCCAGCTCCAATCACTTAGGAAGGTTTAAATTTCTCTGCTTGAGATTGTCTCCAGTACTTCACTGCTGCATGCCTTTGAGGTAACAGATATGTACTTAACATAGCACAACAGTAGATGATTTGCAAATTCATTCATTCTTTGTGCTTATTACCCTCCTACTGTCCCTGTGAGTATGGATGGCCTCTCCATCTAGTAGCTGGTTGAATTTTTTTGTGTAAGTTGGACAAGTATATAATTGTGTATTCTTGTATATGTGTATCTTATAGGTATGGTCTTTCTGTCCAGGGGATTGAATTAGAGTGCAAGGGTTGTGTAATTTGTTGTACTACAACACAGTGTTTGCTGCCAGGAAGTAAACTTAAGCCCTCCATATAGAAACTAGAGAAAATGTAGAAATGTTCCAGGCTGAGGCCTTGCAAATCATTTGATATGGTGAGTACCTGTCAGTTACTTGTAGCAAATTTGCAGCATCTTTTGATACAAGTGTTTGACCCATTAGTGTCACTGGAAATGCAGAATAAAGTGCGTTATTCACACTATTTTTTGTGGTCATTTTGATTGGGCAGTGTTCGCTGTTAATGTTAGTATTTCTGTTAAACAGATCCAGATTTTGTGGGCTCAGCCTTCGTGAGAGAAAGCCAACATAGTGATATTGGTGATGATGATAAAATCTACTTTTTCTTCACTGAAACAGCCAGAGAGTTTGATTTTTATCAGAAGGTCAAAGTCCCTAGAGTCGCTAGGGTTTGTAAGGTAAAAATATTAACCCATTTATGTACAGAACACCATTGCACATTTTAATTTAGTAGGTTATCTGTCTATTCAAAATGCTAAGTGTTCAGTTTTTTAATGCTGTATTTTAGCGTAAAATCCAGCATCTGTACTACATTTAGGTATTTGCCTATTGCCAGCATCATTGTTTTAAGAATCTGCTGGCTGTATCATTCTGCAAAAATGTATGTATCAGGTACCATTACAAAAATTGGTAAAGTTTACATCTTTATTGTGCCACTGGGGGCTGTCTTTTGACTAAAGTCTACTAGTATGTATGCATGATTAATTTAGACAAGGCAGCAGTCTTCCATGTTCCCAGTCATGCAGCTGTTATAGACATTTGTTTGGCATTCTTTGTTTTCCTACAGTTAAATGTTCAGGCAGCTTTATTATATGTTTATATCTGCTATTAGTTTTATGTGATTCATACTTGCCATTCAGGTAAGTGGACTAGGCTGAGGACTATTTCATCAGTGACCCAGGCACAAAGCCATTACAAACAAAAAGCATTTACAGGTGCAACAGTTAGACTTCAGAGCATATGTTAATATATATGATGTAAATTCTAGTACTTGGCTACAACAAAACTAGAAAAAATGTTTTAATGTTAACTTTATTGTAACATAGTGAGTTTTTATTATGCTGTCATTTGATATATATATTAAGATGCCAACCATTTCTCTTGAATGGGATCAGCAAAATAGTGATTAAGCCTCATAGGTACTAGCTACTGTATATGTATCCCTTATGTCTGGGCATTACTTGTCCTTAACTGCCTAGGATTCGACAGGGAGGACTACATTATTTCCTTTTCCTGCTCAGAAGCTTTGCATTCAGAAAGTAGTATAATGTTAATAGGTTTATAGCTGATTACTAGGCTAATAACACCAGAGCCTTTACAAGCCTAGCCAATGATACCCAGGATATGACAAAGTTATATCTTAAGTCCCCAGAAATGGGATCAGGTCGTATCAGGGTACTTGGTCTTTGGGTGTTGGAGCACTGAGTAATTTTACAGACTGCTTCTGTCCATAAGGGATGTGGGCAGTACCCCAGGAGTGAATTTACGGTTCCCCATCAATTTATCCAGATTCTTTCTAAAGAGAGTGAGGGACGGGCGTTGTTTTACAAAGCTGGGAAGTTTATTCCATAGAAAAGATAGCCATTGAGATACAAATCTGTTTCTCCAAGTTCTGTTAGTCACAAGTAAGGTTCAGGTGCATGGAATGCATAACCCTTTTATAATGTTTCTTGCAAATGTGTAACATTTTCATCAGGGCTGGATCAGAGAATGCCTTGTAGGTCAGGCATAAGTCCCCTCTCAATAAATGATATGAGACTGAGTAAAGGGATAGGGCCGTTAGTCAGTCTGCATAAGACTTGTGTCTTACACTTTGTATTTTTTAGCGAGAAACCTCTGGGGCTGCTCCAGTTGGTGTAAATGTTTGGTTAGGTACATGCAGAAGGGAGCATTGTAGTCAATTATGGGCCTGATGAGGGCCAAGTACAGTGGCGCCGTGACTTCTCTTGATCTTGATGCCATGCCTTTACTTGTAAGTTGAGCCACAGAGAAGGGTTTCCTTACTACCTGGTGATCAAAGTTTAGGTTACTATCCATCTGTGTTCCTAGGTCCTTCACCACAGAGTCTACTTTTAGGGGTGTTCTATCAATATTTTAATTTGCGGAGATATCTGATTTATCAAAGGGTATGCTACACATTTTTTAGCATTTAGTCTCAGACGGTGGTTTTGGTACTAGTCGTTTATCATGTTAGGCTAGTTTGTAGGATGTCAGTATTGTTTGGGGATTCAGGGATTTCTCACAGCTTACAGTTTTCAGCGAACTTGGTGAACCAGAGGGTCCCAACATTGGCCTTCACTTCAGAGAAGTATATAGCAAACGGGAAGGATCCCAGCACCAAGCCTTGTGGGGCACAAGTAACAAGTTTTTATATAGCCCACCTAATCATGAAGGGATTCACATCTAATTCAGGGGAGGTCATCATGCCTCTTTACTCATCCCTCATCAGGCCCATAATTGAGTACAATGCCCCTTTTGGGATGTACCTTACCAGACACCTGCAGCAACTGGAAAGACCCCAAAAGTACCTCACCAAGAGGATCAAAGGGCTCAAACAGATGCCATATGCTGCGCGGTTAAAGAAACTCCAGCTCTACTCAGTGGCATACCGCCTGTTCAGAGGCGATCTGTGCCTGACGTATAAAGCCATGTCCAACCTGGAATTAATGGACATGCTGCACCTCAGAAAATCCAAATCCCATCGAGCTACTGGCTCGAGACTTGAACCTCAGCACTGAAATAAATAGGACATGTTGGAGGGACAGATTCATAACCCAGAGGCTCCCTTCACTCTGGAATAAAATCCCAGTCCAGGTTAGGCAGAGTCCCTCATTGACTCTCTTCAAGAGGAATCTTGATGAGTGGATGGGAGATCGTAGGTTTACCCTGGGTATCACTTCTGTGTCACTGTTAGACAGAGGCACAGTACTCTAACCTCGAAAAAGGGCATAGCAAAATAAATTTAAAATGGGTGGCGAAAGCCAAACACATTCTGGCAAGGCTTATAAATGCCCTAGGGCAGATAGCCTAGTATGAACCTATGAACCTATAAGAAGTAGAGCCACCTATTCAGACACGTGTCCTGTCAGTGAGCCATTTGGATATCCATCTGAGGATGTAGGGGTTTATGCCTAACTCCGTAAGTTTATATATGGTCCCGGAGTGGGGTATTGTGTCAAAAGCTTTGGCCAAGTCTAGATAGGCAGTGTGTACCATTTTCCCCTCATCCATGGTCCTGGTGACTTTCTCAAAGAAGTCCGCCAGATTGAGAAGGCAAGACCTCCATTTGACAAATCCAAATTGGGTCTGGTCTAGTTTTTGGGAGAGTTCTTATGTCGTTATTGATCAGGTCCATGATGATTCTCTCCATGGCCTTGCAGGTAAGACTTGTCAAGCTTATGATCTGTAGTTCCCTGGGTCAGTTGATGGGCCTCCATTGTGCAGAGGGACGACTGTTGCAGTCCTCCATTCCTCTGGGACAAAGCCTGTCCAGAGGCTGTGGTTAAAGAAGGTTTCTAGTGGCCCTGATAAATTCTGTTTTTAAGGTATTTAAGAAGCATCCTGGAATATTGTCTGGACCCATGGAGACCATGTTTTTGGCTGTAGCGAGCACAGTAAGGACCTGTTACCTCGTAATGACTGGTAGGGAGATGGTTGTGGACATTTCTTTGGGTGTGGTAGGAGGTGATGAGGGGGTGAGAAGTTTAAACTGAACTTGTTGGCCAGTGGGTTTGCTATAGTTTCAGGCTGGGTATAAGTGTTGCCGTTCATGATAAACCCGGCACATTGCTGAGTGTTTCCCCTGAGATTACAAACATTAAAAAAAAAAAAAATCCTTATGGTTATTTTTCACCTGGGAGGCTATCTTTGCCTCATAGTTTGCTTTGGCAGATTTGACCAGCTCTCTAATTTTGTTTGCTTAGAGTGGTGAGTGTCTTTTTGCACTGTTTTGTCTGTTACTTCTTGGCTTTGGAGAAGATTTTTTTTCCTTTTGTCGAATAGTCTATTTATGCAAGGGGTCCACCAGGGTTGTTTATTTTTGCCAGTAGCCATAAGTTTGACTCTGACAAGTACTGCCTCCTGTATGCAGCTGTGAATGTGGTTGTACACTGCTTTTGTGTATAAATCAGAGTAAGCCTCAGTGTTGTCTGGGTTCAGAGGGGCTTGGAAGTTTAATAAGCTGTCCGTTAATTTGAGGTAATTGGCATTAGCAAAATTCTTAACGGGTTTAGAGTTTGTTGGGGGCGAGGTTCTAGGTTAGTTTTAATACTAAAGATCATTTTTGGTCATATCTTACCAGGGAGGAGGTAATGCACAGGAGGGGCAGCATCCCCCCATGTTCATGAACACCTGGTCTAGGATTTGTCTAGTTCTAGTTGAGGAGCTAACTAGTTGCTCCAGGTTGTTACTGTTGACGAAGTCCAAAAACCTCTGCGCAAGTGAATTATGAGTTGTATAAGTCTCCCAGTTTATGGAGGGGTAGTTGAAGTCACCCATAAGTATGATGTTAGTCTGAATGTTAAGAGATTCCAGTAGGTTTAGGTAGGAGGTGTGGTTTTCCAGGGGATATGTAGCTAGCAAGGATATGACAGGAGGTCGCACCTCTGGTTAGTTGGGCATGGAGCAGCTCAAGCAAGTCATGTTGTTAGACCAGTCTAGCAGTGTACTTGTCCTTTGGGAACATAAGCCACAGCGGCAACCAGAACCGACAGAGAGTTCTACAGGATGAATTACAGGACTACCAGGATAACCGGGACCACAGACAATCCAGCTACCAGGAGCAGCAGCACCATCACAGAGACCAGTTTCTTCAGGAAGACCAATATCGACAGCACAGACATCAACCACCACACCAATACCAAAGCCAGCACCAGTACCAGAACAAGAACGACCACCACCACCAGAGCCCCATAGCTTGTCCCTCGTACCAGGTCTCCCCATACCACAGCCACAGCAAGGAATACTACTACAACCCACCAAGATTCCAGAAAGCAGAGGAGGAATTCCAGAGGTCTCATACTCTATCCACAAACTCCCAGGGAGACAGGAGAACCAAACAGTGGACAGGGGTGAGAGAAATACAATACCTGGGCAATCCCGACTGGAACCCCGACTACAACCCAGGTCCCAGGCTCAGACAGAGGAAACAGCCACAATAACAGGTACAATATCAACAACAACAGGTACCACAATAACAGGTGCTCCACTTATCTGGAACCGCTGTTAAAGCACTGACTAAAGAGGAAAAAAGTGTGTTGTCCAAAGGACTTACTTTTGTACCAAGCTGCAGGAATGAGGTTGCTCAAGTACTGATAGACCTTAAAATGTTTGTGAGGAAGCTCAACTTAAGGGTACAGTTTCATGGCAAAAGTAATGACACTGAAAATAAGCCTATTGATGAAACTATAAAAAGGCCTAGCAGCTATTGTCCACCACTACATCAAACACTAGCTGCTTTCGAAGTGAAATGTGAGATGGATATCAGAAAACTGCTTAAAAAACCTCCTAAGAAAAAACTTTATAACTTAACACAGGGAGAAAGAAAAGCATTGCTTGAGCTAGGCAATGACAAATCCAGGCGTGTAATGAAGGCCGACAAGGGAGGAGGTATACTTGTGACCGATACCATTAGCTACAACCAAAAGATAGAGAGCATGCTGCAGGATAACAGATTTTATGAGTTATTTACCATGGATGACATAAAAAGAGCATATGATTTATGGAACACTAATCTCACCACATTATGGGAAGAAAAACTCATCACTGAAAATCTTTATAATTATTTATGGAGCCCATGCCCACATTTACCTTACTTTTTTGGAATACCAAAGCCACACAAGAACAGAGAAGACCCACCTTATAGACCGGTGGTAGCAAGTGGAGGTTCCCTTACTGAAGCCACAGCCATTTACCTTGATTACTTGCTGAAACCTCTAGCAGAAAAGAATAAGTCATACATAAGAGATTCAATGGCTTTTTTGAAGGGAAAAAAAAAAAACATTACAGTGGAAGCTGACAGTATTTTGGTAACTATTGATGTGGAATCCTTGTACACAGTGCTCCCTCACAATTATTGTATAACAGCAGCTATGGAGTCTTTTAAGAAACATAATCTGGGTACACAGGCACAACTGCAAAAGTTAAGCAAGCTCATTAATCTTGTACTGGACTTCAATTTCTTTACTTTCAATGGCAAACACTACAAACAAAAAATTGGTATAGCAATGGGGGCTGCCATGGCTCCCAGCATAGCTAACATAGCCCTGGGCAAATGGGAGGAGGACTTTGTGTTAAACAACACAGATTATATGCAGCATATCACATGCTGTGTACGTTTTATTGACAATGTCTTTATTGTGTGGGAAGGTGACACCTTGCAGCTTGGAGATTTTTATCACTTACCTCAATCAAACAACCCCCTTCCTGAAGTTTACCTCTTCCCATAGCTGTACTTCAACCACTTTCTTAGATATGGAGATTTCCAAGGACACCAGCAATAACAGAATCTCGACTGATCTATTCAGAAAACCAACGAGGGTTAACTTATTACTCCACAGTAAAAGTCTACATCCTACAAAAACCAAGTATAATGTAGTGAAATCCCAAGGCTATAGATTAGCTCGAATTACCACAGAGATGGAACCATTTTTGAGAAACCTGAACAACTTAGAGAATGATTTTCTAGTGAGAGGCTATGAAAGTCAGATGTTAAACATCCTGGAACCCATTATAGAACTGAAAAGGACTGAAGCACCTTCACTCAACCTCCCCAGTAGAAAAATGTTAAGTAATTCCACAGAGAATAACAAATGCAAAAATAGCTGCATCCTGACATACACTTTGGATTATCACAGTATCAAAAACATTATTGAAGAAAACTGGGACATTGTCATAGGAAACCCTTTTCTGATTAACATCTTAGGTGAAGCCCCATCATTTGTTTATAGGAAGGCCAGGAATATTAGAAGTTTTGTTGAATTTAAACCTAGACCATGTGAGAAAAGCACTAAAAGATGTGAAACTAATTGTACATTTTGTATATTTATACAGCAAGGAGATAGTTTTTATTGCCCTTATTTAAAGAAGATCATTAAAACCAGTGCAGGGGGTGACTGTAACACTACAAAAGTAATTTACAGGGCACAGTGCAATGAATGTGATGCATTCTATGTGGGCAAGACTGTAAATAAACTCAAGCGAAGGATTTCTTGTCATCTGTCAGAAATCCGCTCTGGATGTAAAAATAATGCACTAGCCAAACACCTTTCTCTTCATAAAAGACACACAGGTTTTACGTTCCAGATACTGGATCACATAGACATGGGTGATCTTGAAGGAGACATCCCGAATATTCTAGAGAAACATGAACTCATGTGGCAATTAAAGCTGAACTCTTTTAGAAAGCCTGGACTAAACTACTACTGTTCAATTAAAAGTGCACTGGAACTTAGAAAATTGCCACATTGTTTACATGACTAATTGTATTTTATTTTTTTTTATTATTTTTTTCTACAAATTGGTTTTAAATACCATTTTTAATCATTTGATATTTAAGTGTATATTTTGTTTCCATCATCATACATACATTTTGTCTTATTTTTATTTTTTTCTGGTTCTCTTTTTCCACTTTATTCAAAATGATGGTAATAACAATACTAACTAATTATACAATTATATAGGTTTTTAGGGTTCTTGTACACAGACCTGAAGAAGTCTAGAAGGACGAAAGCGATCTTTGTTAACAATAGGTTATGAAAATAGAAACTGATTTTTACATGCAAAATGTATATGCATATATTTATATATAATTTTTGATCACAAAATGAACTAAGGTTGATATATTTCCAGCCATGTAGTATATTGCCTTGGATAAAATCACAGACTTTAATAATCTACTTAATAATTTGGTTAAATAAAATGTACCATTAAAGTACATTAGGGCTATATATTATTATGACAGCTACTAGGTAGGGCAGGACCAGCTCAAATGTCACACTGATGGGGGAAGGGATGTGAATTTAACATGTGTACCAATAACACTTTGTCTTACAGCACAGTAAACCACTCCCATGCCTGATAAAAAGTATATATATATTTAGAAAGCTTGTGAGGAAATTATTACTCTATTTTTGTTTTACTTGGATCGCTTGTCTGTGTACTTAATAAAGGATTTTCGACTGGAAACAGATGGCCTGCCTTGCTTGGATTACTTTCGAATACTTAGTAATGCTGTAGAATTATATATTTTCTATTATTACTTTTTGACTTGACGGGTTTACGATGTTCTTCATCTCACATTGCTGCAGTCCTTACATATGGGTAGTCCGCTGTCCTCGGTCGGCCCGAATACCAAAGTATTAGGCTGACGTCGGTCATGGGCGCTCAGATCTGACATCAGAGCGTCAGGGTATAAAAGCGCATGACCGACGTCATATCCTCAGTCTTTTTTGCCGCATGGTCTGATGCAGAAGCAGCGTTGCAAGTGCCGTTCGGCGTTCTGAAATTTTCGTATTCTGGGTTTCAGACCGAAACCAAGTTGGGCTAAGTACCCCGTTGGGGAATATTTTTGTTTTTTCTTGCCTCAGTTAATTCCGGATGTCAGAAAAAGTGAATAATTGTATTTCTTGTGGGAAACAGATACCGCATAGGGATTATCACTCTCTTTGCATTCCTTGTTTGGGACCGGACCACGGCGTGAGTCGGGTGTCGGTTTTGTGCTAGGTTTAATAAGCGCACTATAAAAGAAGGTTAGATTGTGCTAGGTTAGTCTTGATGGCGGTGTAATTATAATATGCCGTCGGATCCTCCGGCCTAAGAAGCGCAAAGACAAATCCTTGAAACCTAGACAGGTTGATTCGTCCGTTCGACGCCGGTCCTGCAGAAACTACAGTGGAGCAGGTGGATCCGGCTGAAGTTTCTGTTGAGTCTCAGGGGGAAACTTTGATTTTGCAGGATGTGGCCTCACAGGAGTCAGGTCAAGCTGAAGGGGCCTCTCGGGTTACTGTTCTCCCTTCTATGCCTAAGGTGGTTAGGCCTTCTGCTACTATTTCTAAGGCTTCTTCTAAGGGCAGGTCTGTTTTGCCTTCCTCTGGTGTCCCTCCAGGTACTTCAGGGTCTGTGCCTAAAAAGCACATGCTTAAAATGGCAGAAGATTTGATTACTTTAATTAGAGGTTCTATGCCTCCTCCTGATAAGAGGCCCAGGGTGGAGCCAGAGTTGGAAAGTTTGGATCAGGCCTCAGATGACTCAGACTCTTCTGCTGAAGATATTCAAGATTTTCCCCCTTATTCGGATTCTGATGCAGAGGATTCCACTCCATCTGCTTCTCCTCCAGAGGATTTTTCATTTTCAGAAACTCTGCATTCCATGAGGGAGCATTTTAAGTGGGAAGGACAGGATTTCTCTGATTCACGGAAGAGGCTTAGGGAATTCTTGTTTTACCACAGCATAGACCCTTGGCTATACCTCCTGTTTTGGATGTTGTTCAAGATGTTTTCTCGGAGGCTTCCCTTAATCCAGATTCTTTGCCTCCTGCGCCAGTTAAACCGGACAGGTATTACAGGGTACCTGAGGCTCATAAATATCTGTATAAGAGTCCTAGGGCGGACCCAGAAACTATTAGTCAGGGGCCTAAGGGTGTTAGAGCTTCTGTTGTAAAGAATCCGGTTCCTCTAGATAAGGAAGCTAGAGCTTTGGATAGATGGGGTAAGAAGGTGTATACCTCTTCTACTTTAGCAATGAGGGCTTTAAATTGCCAGTTTCATATGTTGAAATATCAGAATTTCCTCCTTTCTCAGCTAAAATCTAAAGTGGATGCTTTGGCAGAGGGCATAGAGTGTAAAGAATTGCAAGATTTAGTACATGTCTCTGAACAGGTGGGTAAGCATTCTTTGCAGTGTGGTTTTGATGCTGTACAGGCCTCTTCTAGGGTGGCTGCCACTGGTTCAGTTCTTCGTAGGCACGCCTGGCTTAAGGATCAGAATTTGTCCGAGCATGTTAAAACTAGAATTCTGGATGCCCCTTTACAGTCTGAAGTTTTGTTTGGTCCCCCTGTGGAGTCGGTTTTGAAGAAAATGGAAGACAAGGCTAAGTCCATGCAGACTGTTAAAGAGTTTTTGCAGGTGCAACCTCCAAAGTTTAGTAGAAATTGGCCTACTAAGGGGTGGGCCTACCCTTCTTCTGATTCTCAGTCTAGGGGTAGATCTAGACGTGGCAGGGGCAGAGCTCACAGTACATTCAGGCCTAGAACTTGGAGTTCACCTGCACAATCTGCAGGTGAGGGCAGGGGCCAGTCCTTTCGTAAACAGGCCCAATGACCTGCATTTTCAGCTGCCAGATTCTTCTTCCCTGGCAGCTCCTTTGGGAGGAAAGTTAGCACTCTTCAAGCAAAACTGGCTTTTAGTCACCCAGGACAAATGGGTATTGGACATTATAAACCGAGGCTACAAGTTCTATTTCCATACATTGCCTCCTTTCAAAGGCATGCCAGACGTTCCTCCTCGGCAAAGGATAGAGGCTCACAAGCAGATTTCTTTACTTCTTCAAATAGGAGCTATACAGCCAGTTCCTCTGTCAGAAGTGGGACTAGTATTTTATTCTCGCCTGTTTCTAGTACCAAAGAAAGGGAACACGTGGAGACCAATTTTGGATTTATCTATCCTCAACACTTATCTGGACATTCCAAAGTTCAAAATGCTGACGTTACAACAGCTTTTACCTCTGTTGGGAAAAGATCACTGGATGGTAACTCTGGATCTCAAAGAGGCTTATCTTCATGTTCCTATCAGGCCCAGTTGCAGGAGGTACCTGCGTTTTCGGGCTGGAAATTTACATTATCAGTTCTCTGCATTGCCCTTTGGCTTATCTACTGCGCCCAGAGTGTTCACAAAGGTTCTGGCTCCAGTGATAGCCTTTTTCAGGTTAAGAGGAATACAGAATGTTAAGTTGTCAATCTCGCCTTCATTCTTGCTTGATGGGTTCGGAGCCGATCCTCGGCTCCGACTCGGCACTTGCTAAGCTCGAGAGTCACTTTTACCAGCTCGAGGCAGCCCCATATCCCATGATGCAAGGCGGTAAGTACCCAGATCTCGTTTGCCGCTTCGCTGATGAGGTCCTCCTTTTACCAGCTCCTGGTAAGTGATTTGCTACTTTGCTATTTTAGCCCCCTTTAACAAAAAACCCTTTAATTTTTAGTTTTAATTTAGTTTTAAACATTTTCTGACAGAAAATTCCCTGTCTCTTCTTATTTTTTTAGTCAAATTTTACCCATCCCATCCCCCCCCTGTTAGGGTGTGTGTGTGTGTTTCTAGTTATACCTTTTTGGTATATTTAATTTAAATTCTTTGACTGGTGTGTGTGTGTGCTTGTGTTACACCATGTCAAAAGAAAGGGTCTCAGGCTTTAAGAAGTGTGACTCGTGCTGTCAGAAGATGTCTCTGACAGACGGTCACACTTCTTGCCTGTATTGCCTGGGGCCTCTTCACCTGCTGGACTCCTGTGCTATATGTCATTCTTTCAGCCAGAGAGTCCTGCAGGAAAGAAGAAATAAATTAATACTCAGGGGCCTTCTTAAGCCCGAGGGCTCTCCGGCTAAGTCGTCTCCATCCAAGACTGCCAAGTCTTCCAAGGCCCAGGCTTCTGTGTCAAAGCCTGCGGCCTCGGCTCCGACTCGTTCTGAGTCGAGATCGGCTCCGGCTGGAGCCGATTCTGGCTTAACGGTGCCGATTCTGCATCGACCACTTCGGTGTCGGCTCCGATCGGTTCCGACCACCATGTGGCACAGGCATCGGTGTCGGCTCCGATCGGCTCCGACACCGTTACTTTTGTGGCTGTATCGGCTCCGGCTGGAGCCGATGCATCGAGGCTGTCGGCTCCGATAAGTTGTCGGCTCCGACAGGTTCAATAGTTTCATCGGTTCCGATGGCTCCTTCGAGGAAGAGGTCGAGGTCTCCTTCCTTGGAGCCGATACTTTCGGCTCCGGCTTCACCTCTCCTCTCGGAACGGAGCCATCGGAGCCGATCTTCAAGGTCATCCAGGCTTTCTGACCATGACTTAGAGAGAGTGGTCAGTAGATTACTTAAGTCACAGGCACTGGCCCGAATGTTACATAGTCCGTCTCAACAGACGACTATTGGTCCACACCCCGTTGCAGTTCCTCCTTCAACTCTACCCCAGAGCTTGGAGTTGGAGTCTTCGGGAATGGTTACTGCTACGGCTGGAGGACAGATACCCCTTCTGTTCCTTCAGCCTCTACTCTTATCTCCTCTTGAGACCTTCCTTAGAGGGATTCGTGGCCGGGCTTCCATGGTCTCCTCCGAGGGGTGAGTGGCATCGACCCTTGTCCGAGCCCGCTCTTCCCCTTGGAGCCTCGGCCTTGGTGAGCTCAGCTCCGACATCTGCCTCGGAGACTTCCCTTTCGGTGGTCCCTGGAGTTCCTAGCTCTTCGGAACGGGTTCTCTCGGACCTGCCTGGGAGGGGAGCATTCGAGGTGATGAAGAGTGTGCTGGCCACTGGTATCAGTCAGCAGTCTGTTCCCTTAGCTCCTCCCTCTATAGTGCCTGTTGACATCTCTGCCACTTCTCTTGCTACAGGACCCAGAGATCCTCCGCCTCAGGTTTCCCCATTGGGAATTTCCCCCTCTTCCGAGGATTCTCCTGATGTTTCGGGAGATCCTCCTAGGAAGAGGACTTGTAAGTGGAAACATGTAGACTCCCCAGAGTCTATCACTTCAGATACTGACTTTGATGAGTCAGAGGGATCCCCAAGATCCCCCTCTGAGGATGTCTCCTTCTCAGACATCCTAGAACTCCTTAGACAGAGGGGAAACTGGCCCACCAACAATCCCTCTGAGGATGAGTCAGTATACCTAGAGGCGTTTGGATCTCGGCCCTCCACCTCCTGGGTGTCTCCGCCTTTCGACCCCCTTATGCAGGTTATTGCCCGAAAGGCGTGGGCAGCTCCTGACTCTGTAGAGCCAGTCCCTAGGAGGCCTTCAAAATTTATCACTGCCCCGTGTGATAAGCAATTCCTCACTAAGGGTGTCCCCGCTGATGCCATGGTGGTGGCTGCTGCCACCAAAAAGGAACTTGCAGATCCTTCCGCACTGGCCCATCCTCCTAATAAGGACTCTAGGACCATGGATAGGTACGGTAAGCGGATGTTTTCCTCAGCGACCTTTGCTATGCGTTCGCTGAATTACCTATGTCACTTCACCAGACTCCAAAGGGATATCCTTAAGGAGCTAGGTGATGTTGTTCAGGATCCTACGGCTGCAGGAGCTCAGGAAAAAATTGCTTCGCAGCTAGGAACCCTTAATTCCATTGCAAACAACTCCATGCGGCTAATATCATATGCTGCTGATGGAGCGAGTAGGGCCGCAGGTACAGGTGTGGCTCTTAGACGCCAAGCCTGGATGCGGCTATGTGACTTTGCAGATCCCTTTAAGGAGTCCTTCACAAATTCTCCCTTTGATGGGTCAGCTTTGTTTGGCCCTCAAGTGAAGGAAACTTTGACCAGGTGTGAGCAGGACGGCAAGACTCTTTCTGCCGTAGGAGTCCGTTTTTCCACCCCTTCTAGACCTTACCCCAAAGGACAGAAAGGTGGCAAAATGTGGTTCCGCAAATCCCAAGCAGTCACGCCGGATTCACGTGGTCAGTTTACCCCTAGAGGCAGAGGGGTAACAACAACAGACGCTCTAGAGGCAGAGGGGTCCAAAACCAGGGAAACAGAGAGCCTCTCTCTGACAAGCCCTTTCAGCATCCCTGAGATGTTGCCCGACTGTCCCTCCTTGGAGGCAGTCGGGGGAAGATTATCACTGTACCCAGAAGCCTGGCATTCCCTCACTCAAGACAGATGGGTACAGTCGATCATATCCAAGGGTTACATAATTCCTTTCGAGGAAAGTCCTTTCCCCTCAAATTCCCTTCCAGATGTACCACCCGGTCTAAGGGAAATTGCAGAGTTAGAAGTCTCAAAACTACTGCAAAAGAGCCATTCAGCCAGTTACAACAGACCATTCAGAGCCCGGAATCTACTCAAGGTTCTTTTTGGTCCCCAAAAGACGGGAGACTGGAGACCAATATTGGATCTCAGCAGACTCAACAAGTCTGTGAGGAAGGCAAGATTCGAATGGTCACTCTTCAGTCAATTCTGCCCTTCTTACAGAAGGACAACTGGATGTGCTCAATAGATCTTCAGGATGCGTACTATCACATCAAAATTCACAGACGCTCCAGGAGATTTCTCTGCTTCGGCTGGGGTCCAGTCATTTCCAGTTCAGAGCCCTGCCCTTTGGTCTCACTACAGCCCCCAGAGTGTTCACCAAATGTATGGCAGTGGTCACGGCTCACCTGAGACGTCAAGGATTCCAGGTGTTTCCGTATCTCGACGACTGGCTCCTTTCAGCCACCACCAGGCATCAGCTTATTCAAGCCAGGGATTACACAATAAAGCTTTGTACTCTTTTGGGCATCTCGATAAACTTCGAAAAATCATCCTTATCGCCTGCCAGTCTATTACTTTCATAGGCAAACTTAAACACTGTTCGGATGTCAGCTACCCTTACAGATCAAAGAGTTTCAGACATTCAAAGTCATGTCAGGATCATTCTAGCCAACAAGAAATTACAGGCCAGAATGGTTCTAAAGGTATTAGGCCTCATGGCTGCGGCCATTACTCTTCTTCCCCTGGCTCGCTTCTACATGCGCCTTCTTCAGTGGATGCTGTTCACACAGTGGTCGTACCAACATCTTCCAATGCGTCACCAGATTCTGGTGACACAGACTTGCAAAGATCATCTTGCTTGGTGGATCACATCTCCTCAGGTTCACCAAGGCAGACACTTTGTACCCCCATCCCGATAGCCACTGTCACCACGGATGCCTCCCTGATCGGGTGGGGGGGTCATTATCAGGGCAGGATGGTTCATGGGACGTGGCAGCCGTTCGAGTACCACCTGCACATAAATGTCCTGGAGATGAGAGCAGTGCTTTTAACGTTGCAAGCCCTCAACGACTTTCTTCCCGTAGGGACAATTGCAGTCCACACAGACAACATGTCTGTAGTTTGGTATATCAACAAACAGGGCGGAACCAAGTCCTACCCCTTGTGTCGAAGCGCTCAGACTATGGCAATGGGCGATCTCCTCTCATTGGTTTCTGGTAGCAACGCATATCCCTGGGAAAACCAACATTGTAGCGGACAGATTGAGCAGAGCTATTCTCATGCCTCACGAGTGGTCTCTCAAGCAATCTATAGCGGAAGAGATTTTTCTGGAATGGGGTCGTCCATGTTGCGATCTTTTTGCTACTCCCCAAAACAGCAAATGCCCAGACTTCTTCTCTCTTCCCTCTTCCAGGCCATCCCCCCAGAGATGCTCTGACCCAGGATTGGCCCCAGGGACTTCTTTATGCCTTCCCTCCATTTCCTCTGATCCCTCAAGTTATCCAGAAAGCTACCGTTTTGAGAGCCAAATTGATTCTCATTGCCCCTTACTGGCCTCGACAAGTTTGGTTCCCGTTCCTCCATCGTCACCTTTTGGTGCAGCCGTTGCATCTGGACCCAGTGCCAGATCTTCTGATTCACCAATCCGGTCAGCTGCACCGGTCTATCCCTTCTTTCAACCTCACAGCATGGTTGCTCCACTTCCTTCCTTAGCCAGGCTTCCTTTGATCTCTAACCCAGTTAGAGACATCATAGTAGCTTCTTTAAAATCCTCTACCAGGAGGATTTATACAAGCAAATGGAAACGTTTCTCTTATTGGGCTAAGGCCAACAATATTGATCCTTTCACTGCCCCTGTTCAGGCAGTCCTGGACTTCTTAGCAGAGATTTTTCATGCAGGCTCCTCTTCTTCCACAGTCAGAGTTCAATTGGCTGCTATCTCCAACTTTCATGTCGGGGTCGCAGATCACAATATTATGTCCCATAGGCTCTGCAGGGCCTTCTTGAAAGGAATTTTCCTACTAAAGCCTCCAATCAGGAATCCTCCTCCTCAGTGGGATCTAAATTTAGTGCTGACATCCTTGATTCTTCCCCCCTTCGAGCCAGCTGTTTCTTGTTCCCTGAAATTTCTTTCTTGGAAAACTTTATTCCTAGTGGCTATTACATCGGCCAGGAGGGTGTCTGAACTTCATGCTCTATCGGTTCGACCCCCCTATTTGGTTTTTCACAAAGACAGAGTATCTTTGAGAACTAATCCGACCTTTTTGCCTAAGGTCGCTTCAAAGACCAATCTGAATCAATCCATTGATCTCCCTGTATTTTTCCCAAACTATTCAGACAGAGCCGAACAAAAACTACATTATCTTGATGTCCACCGTCAACTCAGATATTATTTGGACAGAACAAAAAATTTAGGAAATCTGATCAACTTTTTGTTTCCTATACGGATAATAAGAAAGGCCTTCCTGTTTCTAAAGTGACCTTGTCTAGATGGCTTTCTTCGGTCATCTCTGAAATTTATCTGCTCAGGGGAAAACAGCTGTGCTCAAAACCTAAAGCACATTCAACTAGGAGCTTAGCTACTTCTACAGCCTTTCAAGTTAGACTTCCTTTAGACACTATTTGTGCAGCGGCCACTTGGGCCACTCCTCACACTTTTGTTTCCCATTACAAATTGGACTTGGCCTCCAGGGACAGAGCGAGTTTTGGCTCTACAGTCCTCAAGAGTCTGTTCCATTGAGCCACCCAGGATAGAGATGCTAGGGACGCGGTCCCATCAAGCAAGAATGAAGGCGAGATTGACAACTTAACATTAAGAAGTTATGTACCTACCATAACGCTCCATCTTAGTTGTCTTCGCTCGCCTTCTTTCCTCCGACCCTCCCTCCTTCCCCCAGGCCTGGACAGACCTTTTTATAAGAAATTATTATGCTGAAGACCATTCAGACCTGGTCCTTCTTCCATCCTGTGAGTTTTCTTTCTTCCTTTTGGAAGTATTTTATGCTTGGTGCTATTGCCCTTTGTCATCAAACGAGATCTGGGTACTTACCGCCTTGCATCATGGGATATGGGGCTGCCTCGAGCTGGTAAAAGTGACTCTCGAGCTTAGCAGTGCAGTCGGAGCCGAGGATCGGCTCCGAACCCATCAAGCAAGAAAGAAGGCGAGAGAAGACAACTAACATGGAACGTTATGGTAGGTACATAACTTCTTATTTATCCTTATTTGGACGATTGCCTGATTATTGCACAACACAAAGACGAACTTCTGCATCATCTACAGTATGTGATGGTAGTGTTAAGATGCCTAGGGTATTCTGTGAACGAAACAAAGTCCAGTCTAGTACCCTCTCAGGACATGTGCTTTCTGGGTGTGAGACTGAATACAGCTTCCCAGATGGCCTTTTTGACCCCGGACAAACAAAGAAGCCTTTCTCTTTATTTCCATCAAATGTCTCTACAGTCCAGGCTGACTGCAAGGACAGTCCTTCAAGCCTTGGGGTTCATGGCATCTTGTATTCTGGTGCTTCCCAATGCCAAACTGCATATGAGGAAGCTTCAATGGTATCTCAAAAATGTATGAACACAACACTGCCAAGATCTAGACACTGTCATTCAGATAATACCTTGCATTCGGAAAGAATTTTTGTGGTGGGCTCAGGAATGTCACCTAAACAAGGGACTCTCTGTGACCCGACCAGAGGCGAGTCAGATTCTAACGACAGATGCCTCGGACAAGGCTTGGGGAGCACACCTCAATGGAAAATGGGTGCAAGACACGTGGCCTGTCAGACTTCAACATTTGCATATCAACTTGAAGGAGATGTTAGCAGTCCAATTTGCATTGATGGCTTTCAAGGATTTACTTCACCCAGGACAGGTGTTGATTCAAACAGACAACACTACTGTCATGTGGTACATCAACAAGCAAGGTGGAACCCATTCGTACCCTCTTTGCAGGCAAGCGATGATTTTGTGGGAGACTGCTCTCAGTTTACACCTCAATCTTCAGGCAAGGTTTCTACCAGGATCACAGAACTCCTTAGCGGATGTGTTGAGCAGACAAATTGTGGATCCTCACGAGTGGAAACTGGATCCTCATGTGTTTCAAAAGTTGACAGTGTTATGGGGGACTCCAGACATAGATCTGTTCGCTTCTCCACTAAATTACCAGTTGCCAAAGTTTTGCACAAAAATGTTTCATCCCACAGCTTGGAAGGTGGATGCTCTATCATTCAGTTGGAGCAATCTTCATGTCTATGCCTTTCCACCTCTGCCTCTCATTCCCAAGGTACTCCTGAAGGCCAGAAAAGACAAGCCATCCATGATTCTGATAGCGCCGGATTGGCCTCGACAGTACTGGTACCCACTACTGAGGAGTTTGGTACGAGAGCCTCCATGGCCTCTGCCTTTGATTCCGCATCTTTTGTCTCAGGAGGGCAATCACTTCCTCAATGTCAAGATTCAGTCTCTGCATCTCACAGCCTGGTTTATTCTGTTTTAGACCCTGGAGGGTCTCCGCTTCCACAACAAGTTTTGAATGTTATTTTGGAGGCCAGAAGGCCTAGTACAAGGAAAGTTTACGCTGATAAATGGAGGAGATTTTTTCTTTGGAGCAAAGCGAAGGACTTTGATGTTTCCAAGCCTGATTTAAGTGTTTCTCTTCAATATCTTACTGAGTTATTGGACAAGGGTTTGTCTTTCTCCTCGATAAAGGTTCATGCTGCAGCCATTTCTGCTCACTATGACTGTGACCCTCCTTTATTTTCCCATCCTTTGTTTAAGCAATTTCTTAGAGGGGCAAAGAACATAAGACCCCCACGTAGAGCTCCTACTCCTGCTTGGGATCTCAATTTTGTGTTGGAAAAGCTTACTCTACAACCTTTTGAGCCTGCAGCTACGGCCGAGTTATAGTATTTATCATGGAAGACTGCTTTTTTGTTGGCCATTACCTCTGCAAGAAGGGTTTCTGAATTACAGGCCCTTATGGCAGTGGAACCTTTCCTGATTTTTCATAAGGATAGGGTATCTTTGCGTACTAATCCTTCCTTTATGCCTAAAGTGGTTTCTAGTGTGGCCTTGAACCAAACTATTCATTTGCCTACTTTTTATGCAAACCCCCAAAATAAAGGGGAGAAGATTTTGCATACTTTGGATATTCACAGGCAGTTACGTTATTATTTGAGCAGAACCAAGGGGTTCAGGCAGTCTCAGCAGTTGTTTGTTTCTTTTGCTTTGGGTTCTCAGGGAAAACCTGTTTCAAAACAAACTATTTCTAAATGGATTGGGTTTTGTATTTCTTTCTGCTATTCCCATCATGGTAAGGAGATTCCGTCTGGAATCAGACCTCATTCCACTAGAGCTACTGCCACTTCTACTGCCTTTCTAAGGGGGGTAGCTACAAAAGATATTTTGGAAGCAGCCACTTGGAGTTCCGTACATACTTTTTCCAAGCATTACCACCTTCCTCTTTATTCTAAGTCTAGGGCTGGATTTGCCACTGCAATATTACAGGGCATTTTAGCAGCCCCTAATGCTTTATGATTTTGCCATCCTCCCTTTACCTCTGCTTTGGGATTCTACCCATATGTAAGGACTGCAGCAATGTGAGATGAAGAACATAGTACAGTTTTGTACCTACCATAAATGTAGATGTTCGAAGATCCACATTGCTGCAGTCCAATTTACCCTCCCTCCTTCCCCTCTGTAGTTTGGCATGGTTATATGGTTTGGATGATGGTTGTTGTTGGGCATGTTTTTGGGAGGTATCCTGTTTTTGGGCTGTGGCCTTTCTTTTTAGGGCCTTCTGACATCTGGGGCAAGAAAAGACTGAGGATATCGTCGGTCATGTGCTTTTATACCCTGACGCTCTGATGTCAGATCTGAGCGCCCATGACCGACGTCAGCCTAATACTTTGGTATTCGGGCCGACCGAGGACAGCGGACTACCCATATGTAAGGACTGCAGCAATGTGGATCTTCGAACATCTACATTTATGGTAGGTACAAAACTGTACTTTCGCTACTTCTACTACTATTGTCTGATCTGATTAATATACAGTGATTAACTAGAAATATATGGACTGAAAATATTCCACACAGAGAAGTTTCTTACACTGTTTTGTCCTTTATAAACACTGACACCTTCTCCTTTTGTTTTATCCTGAGCTGAGGGGGGGATCGAAATGTATGCAAGGCATTGAAATCTTTGATAGCTGGGGTGCTTCTGTGGTTCTGGACCATATTTTCATGACTGCACATATGTCTGTGTTCTCCAGGGTGAGGAGTGCTTCCAGTGAGCGCAGTCTTAAAACTCCTAGTGCTGAGCAGCAGTACCTTTAGATAGTTGAGTGATTTCTGTTGTGCTGGAAGGTTAAACAACTTGGCACAATCTGAAAAAGGTACTGTGGGGATAGATAAAGTTTTTTGGCAGTGTCCAGAAGCCAAGTGGTGACAAGTGCAAGCCATCTCTGGCAAAGCATCATGGTTTGTCAGTCATGCCCCCCCAGGCTGACAGATATTGGATCCCTTGTCGTGACATCAGAAACTAAGCCAATTGTTGAAGTCAGTAATTTGTTTGCTGCTAGCTTGGCATAGTTATCAGTGAAGGTAGGATGCCACTCAAGGCTAGATGCATACCTGTCTGCGACACACTGAGTGTTCCATCATGTTACTTTTCATACAGTCCAGTGAGGTATGTCTTAGGCCATTTACAGATACATGGACTATAACCATGGCATAACGGTACTTGTGGTTTAAAGACTTAAGTGCACGCGTGATCTGTTGGATCCTGGCTCCAGACAGCTCTGCGATGTTCTCCTTGTTTAGCCTGGTAAGGAGACATCAGTATGTCTTACAATGGAATCCCTAATAACTAGAATGTTTGGCTGTGTGATGTGTTGCATTGTCGGCTTGGAAGCAGGGCTACTATGATTTTCAGAGTTATGGATTGTGTGAGGTGCTTTTTTTTAATTTTTTTTTGAGTATGTGCAGGACCACTGACAGATGCTTTTAGGAGGTCTTGGAGATTTGGGTAGATTACATATGAGTGCCTGCACATATGCGAGTCTGTGTGTGTGTTCTTTTGTGTTGGAAGTGAGTGTTTTGGGTGTAATGCTAACAACCTGGTTTGCATTTTTCATGTGTGTATGTGAGAGCTTTGCCTCAAATGACATTGTGTATTTACATCTTGTACACTATTCTAAAATTAAAATAGTTGTTAGTGAGCATGAGGCAGTTACTACACTGCCACAGGTTGTTCATAGTGTTTCACTGCTGCAGTCATTACACTTGGGTTATCCTGCCGTCAGGCGGTCCCGCAGTCGGCCAGAGTTCCAAAGTCTTGGTCTGGTGTCGGTTGCTGTCGCTTCTTCCCTGACGTCAGTGAGCCAGGGGTATATAAGATGCAGCCGACGCCATTTTCTTCAGTCTTTATTGCCGCGCGGTACCCAAAGCAAAAGCAGTTGCAAGTGCCGGTCGGCAGACTCCTGAGATTTTCAATTTGAATTTCAGAACCGAAGTCTTCAATAAAGCTAAGTACCCCGTTGGGGAAACTTTTTCTTGCCTCAGACCGATGTCAGTAAAAGTTAATAATTGTATTTCTTGTGGGAAGCAAATACCTCATAAGGATTTTCATTCTTACTGTATTCCATGCCTAGGCCCAGACCACGACGTCACTAGTTGTCGGTTTTGTGCTAGATTTAACAAGCGCACTATTAAACGTTGGTTTGACTTTGCTCGACATTATTTTGGCCGAAGGTTCAATTATACCATGCCGTCGGAACAACTGACGACTGGAATACACAAAAAAACGCAAAGACAAGGATAAGGACAGGCATCCGAGGCCCAAAACTGACGATGAAGCCTCTTCTAGGCCAGTCGCCCGTTCACCGGTTCTCAGTGAGGCGCTTTTGCAGCCCCTGACACCTGCTACCTCAGAGCCACAGGCCGCCTCCGACTCGCACGTGGAGATGTCTAGGCCTCTGGAAACTCGAGGTATTGGGCCTACGGAAACTAACCCCTCAGATGGTTCCGCAGCCGCTGAGCAGGCATCAGCTTCTGAGGGTGTTTTCAGACCTCAGACCTTCGCAACATACCATTAAATCTACAGCCAAGTCTAAAACTCCATTAAAGACAAAGAAGCAAGTACAGCATTCACCTGGACAGGCCTCCATGCCTAAAAAACAGATGCTTAAAATGGCCGAAGACTTAATTACTCTGATCCGGGGTTCCCATCCCCCTCCAGATAAAAGGCTTAGGCAGGATACAGACTATGATTCCTCTGACCAGGTTTCCATTTCTTCTGATTCCTCTTCAGACCAGGGATACTCTTTACCCCCCCTATGAGGACTCTGATGCTGAAGAATCAATTCCTTCAGCCTCTCCTCCTGAGGATTACTCTTTTGGGGAAACTTTACATACCGTGAGGGAGCATTTCCATTGGGAGGGCCAGGATTACTCAGAATCCAAGAAAAAGCTCAGAGACTTTCTTTTATTGCCTCAGCACAGGCCCCTTGCTATTTCGCCAGTGTTAGATATTGTAGATTGTGTTCTCTGAATCCAGTTTAAATCCTGATTCTTTGCCCCCTGCTCCAGTCAAGCCAGACCGGTACTACAGAGTCCCTGACTCTCACAAATTTCTTTATAAAAACCCTGTTGCTGACCCAGAAACTATTTCCCAGGGTCCCAAAGGGGTAAAGGCTTCCACAGCTAAAAATCCAGTTCCCTCTGACAGGGATTCTAGAGCATTAGACAGATGGGGGAAGAAAGTTTACACTTCTGCAACTTTAGCAGTGAGGGCTTTAAATTGCCAGTTTCACCTGTTTAAATACCAACAGTATTTAATGTCTCTGTTAAACCAGAAAATGCTTACAAGTTCAGAACATCCTGACTATAAGGAAATGCAGGATTTATTGCATGCAGCTGAACAAGTGGGAAAACATACTCTGCAATGTGGTTTTGATTCATTAGAAGCTTCTTGTAGAGCAGCAGTTACAGGATCTATGATATGAAGGCATGCTTGGTTAAAAGAACAAGGTTTACCTGATCATGTTAAGGCTAAATTATTGGATGCTCCTTTACAGCAGGATACTTTATTTGGTGTTAAGGCAGAAGAGGTGTTAAAGAAAATGGAGGATAAGGCAAAATCTATGCAAACAGTGAAGGATTTCTTACAGGTACAGCCACCTCGATTTAGCAGAAATTGGCCCTCCAAAAATTGGTCCTTTCCAGTGTCAGACAGACCATAAAGAGGCAGATACAGACAACCAAGAGGCAGATCTCAGCCCCAAGGCTCTTACAGACCATGCCAGTGGGGTACTTCAACCCCAAAAGGAGGGGAAGACAAGTCACAACCTTATAGGAAACGGTCCCAATGACTTCCCCCTTCAAATGCCAAGCACTTACCTTTTGGAGGCTGCCTTAGGGGGAAAACTAGCACTTTTTTCACAAAATTGGCATATAATCACCCAAGACAAATTGGTTCTGAATATTGTGTCTCAAGGTTACAGGTTCCACTTTCACACTCTATCAAGGCTAAAAGGAATGCCAGACCTGCCACCAAATCAATGGGCAGAGGCACAAAAACAAATTACAGCCCTCATGGACATGAGAGCTATTCAAAAAGTGCCACAACAGGAACAAGGACAAGGATTTTACTCAAGACTTTTCCTGGTCCCCAGAAAGAACAAAGCCTGGAGACCCACACTGGACCTTTCTACTCTAAATACTTACCGGGATGTTCCGAAATTCAAAATGTTGACTCTTCAGCAGCTTCTCCCCATGCTGGGCAAGAAGGCTTGGCTTGTTACTTTGGACCTCAAAGAGGCATACCTGCATGTCCCTATCAGACAAAATTGCAGAAGATACCTCAGATTCATAGCTGGTTCAATGCATTACCAATTCTCTGCACTGCCCTTTGGCTTATCTACTGCACCCAGTGTCTTCACAAAATGTCTGGCACCAGTAATTGCATTTTGCAGACAAAAAGGAATTCAAATATATCCATACTTGGACGACTGCCTTATTCAAGCAATGAGCAAGGACATTCTTCTAAAGCATCTGGCATTTGTAAAAAGATTGCTAATTTGCCTAGGGTACACAGTAAATGAAAAGAAGTAAAAACTAGTGCCCTCACAACAGATAATATTGCTGGGTGCCAGCTTAAATACAATCGCCCAGATGGCTTATCTCATGCCAGAGAAGCAAAGCCAACTGACTCAGTACTTTCACTTGATGGCAACAAAAACCCAACTCCCTGCAAGAAAAATTCTGCAGGCCTTTGGGTTTATGGCATCCTGCATACTACTATATGCCAGACTGCATATGAGGAAATTACAATGGTACCTAAAAAGTGTTTGGACTCAACACTGTCACAGTTTGGAAGCAGTAATACCACTTATTCCCTGCCTGCAACAGGAGTTTCGATGGTGGGCACAGGCATGTCACCTCAACAAGGGACAGCCTTTCACTCTACCCACAGCCAGGCAGACACTAACAACAGATGCTTCGGATTACGCCTGGAGAGCACATATGGCAGGAAAATGTATTCAGGGCAAGTGGGTCGCAGACCAAATGCATCTTCACATCAATCAAAAAGAGATGCTAGCTGTACAAAATGCCCTAACAGATTTCAAGGACCTTCTGCATCCAGGATAACTATTACTAAAGACAGACAACATCACAGTTATGTGGTTCATAAACAAGCAAGGGGGCACTCATTCTTATCCCCTCTGCAGACAAGCCATGACATTGTGGAACACAGCTCTAACCTAACAAGTTCATCTGCAAGCACAGTTCCTGCCAGAAAAGAAAAATACTCTGGCAGACGACTTGAGCAGAAACATCATGGATCCTCACGAGTGGAAATTAAATCCACAAGTATTTAGCATGATAGCACAAAAATGGGGGAGCTCAGACATAGATCTTTTTGCCTCCCCAATGAATTGCCAACTACAGAAGTTCTGCACAAGGACTTACCACACACGTCAAGCAGACAATACCTCTCTCTAAAGCTGGAGGCTTAGCACCAGGAAATCCTATTCAGAAAAGTGGAAGAGATCATGTGCCTGGAACCAGGCTCAAAGCTTTGACCCTCTTGTCCCAAATATTCCTCAGATATTACAATACTTAACTGAGATGCTGGACAAAGGCCTATCCTTCTCATCCATTAAGATCCACGCCTCTGCCATCTCGGCTCATTACAACACAGATCCTCCTATTTTCTCTCATCCATTGCTAAAACATTACCTCAGAGGGGCTAAAAACATAAGACCACCCCGGAGAGCACCAACACCAACTTGGGACCTTAATTTTGTCTTGGAAAAACTAACGTTACCTCCTTTTGAGCCAGCCGATTCAGCAGAATTAAAATGTGTCATGGAAAACTGCTCTGCTTCTGGCAATAACCTCAGCACGAAGAGTCTCAGAGTTGCAGGCACTAATGGCAGTGGAGCCTTTCATCATTTTTCACCAAGACAGGGTTTCCCTAAGAACAAACCCTTCTTTTATGCCAAAGGTGGTCTCCAGTGTGGCTCTTAACCAAACTATTCACTTGCCAACTTTTTATCCAAATCCCCAGAATAAAGGGGAGAGACTTCTGCATTCATTGGACATACACAGACAGCTATGTTTCTATTTGGACAAAACAAAAGCTTTCAGGAAAACTGAGCAATTGTTTGTAGCATATGCTGCAGGATCACAAGGAAAAGCTATTTCAAAGCAGGCCATTTCAATGTGGATAGGACACTGTATCCGTTTCTGCTACACACAGCATGGGAAAACTGTACCTAGCAACATTAGGCCACATTCCACCAGGGCAACAGCCACTTCAACTGCCTACCTTAGAGGAGTACCTACCAACGATATCCTGGAAGCTGCAACTTGGAGTTCAGTGCACACCTTTACCAAACATTATCACTTGCCTCTTTATTCTAAATCCAGAGCTGCCTTTGCCACTGCAGTGCTGCAGGTCCTCATAGCCACCCCAAATCCTCTATAGAACCAGCCACCCTACCTCAGCTTTGGGATTCAACCCAAGTGTAATGACTGCAGCAGTGAAACACGATGAACATAGTACAGTTTTGTACCTACTATAAATGTAAATGTTAGAGTGTATTCACTGCTGCAGTCCAGGTTACCCTCCCTCCATCCCCTCTTTCTTAGCTGGGACTTATCTATACCTTTCCACCCTATACTACCTATGTGATGTATTTGTTGGTAACTGAAGGTTTTGGTTTTACTTTTTATGTATGTTTTATTAGCAATATGTATTGCCTACCTATTTGGGGGCACCTGACATCTGGGACAAGAAAAACTGAAGAAAATGGCGTCGGCTGCATCTTATATACCCCTGGCGCACTGACGTCAGGGAAGAAGTGACAGCAACCGATGCCGGACCAAGACTTTGGAACTCTGGCCGTCTGCGGGACCTCCTGACGGCAGGATAACCCAAGTGTAATGACTGCAGCAGTGAATACACTCAAACATCTACATTTATGGTAGGTACAAAACTGTACTTTGCCTATATCCACCAGGGCAGAAACAGAGATGACAGGAAAACCATCTATCCGTTATACGAGATCCTTAGTAGATGTGAAGGTGTAGGGGAGAGTCATATAAAGGTCTGAGTGTTTAATAGTATACTATTAGATGACCTGCAGTGGTGCTGCCCTCTGCATAAACTGGCAGCTGTGAACAGTGGGATACTATGTAGAGTGTTTCCTATAGAGGATTTTAAACTGGAGAGGTTTGCATACGTGTGTGTATATATATATATATATGTATATATATATATATATATATATATATATATATGTATATGTATATATATATAGATATATATATATATATATATATATATATATATATATATACACACACACACACACAAGGCAGGGGTAACCACATTTGCGCAAGGCTTTTATACCAGCAGAATGACTTTTACACAGTTAAGCCCTCAAGCCTATTAGATAAGCACTCAATAAGCCTTCCACCAGCAGTTCCTAACTCATATGGGTTGAATCAGCACTTTGGTCCCACCCGAGTGCAAAAAAAATCCTCTATAAACTGGTTCTGAGCCCTGCTCTGGTACAGTAACAAATGATGTTATGTAGTTCAATCTCGCCTACATTCTTACCTGTGGGTTTGGAGCCGAACCTCGGCTCCGACTCGGCCATACTTTAGCTTGAAGTCTTTTGAAAAAAACTGGGCTAAGAGGTATCCCACGCTGTACTGCTCCCATTCCCCAGATTCCGTTTGTCGCTCGTAAAGCTCTGACATGGTCTCGCTCTTGGCTGTGGCTAAGTATAACATTTATTCTTCTTTGACCAAAATTATTGCTCCAAAAGCTGTTTTCATAGCTAGGTGTGTGTGTTGTTGGTTTGTGGAAGCTTTTTGTGTGGCCTTTGCCTTAGTATTTGTCTTGGTATCCCGTTAGCTGTCTCCCAATGGGCTAGGCCTGTTTCAGTTAGAGGACCTGTCCTCCATTCGTTATCTGTTTACCCTTCTTTTTGTTTTTTAGGTACCCTATCCCTCAGGGCTAGGTCCGTTTAAGTTAGAGGACCCAGTCCTTCCTTTGTTTCCTGTCAGGGGCATTTGAGTTAGAGGTCCTTGTGTGGTGTCTGCAGTTTATTTAGAGTCTAGTTCCCGCGCTTTATTGCTGGTGTCAGTTTTGACTGTTGTGTTGTGTCTGTTGTCCTGTCGATCATGTCCAAGGATACAAAAGAGCATAAGCCTTCGGGCTTCAAGAAATGTAGTAAATGTGGGTATAAGATGTCGATTACTGATGGGCACTCTGTGTTTATTGTTTGGGGGCTATCCACCTTCAGGAGTCTTGTGCGTTTTGTCACGCATTCAGCCCTCGTGTTCTTCAAGAAAGGAAGAACAAACTAATTCTGAAGGGATTACTGAAACCCTCCTTCGAGGAAGATTTGGAGAGGTCTTCTAGTGCTACGTCCTCTCCCTCTAAAAAGAGACAAAATCTCCAAAGCAAAAAACGATCTCCGGCTCCATCAGTCTTATCAGAGCCTTCGGAGAAAGTTGCTAAGTCTACTCCGGCTCCATCAGACTTATCAGAGCCTTCGGAGAAAGTTGCTAAGTCTACTGTGGCATCCTCGGCTCCACTGTCTTTGGTGCAGAAGGAAGTTGGTGAATCGACAGAACCTACATCGGCTCCCAGCCTCTCTGAGCCGGTGACGGCGATACTAGCTCGGAGCCGGTCTCCAGTTTTTAGACCGGTTTCTCCTCCTCGCAGGTCTCCTACCTTGTCCTCTAGGTCCTCCAGGACTCTCTCAGATGTGGATAGAGTGGTGCAGAGACTGCTCCAATCATCGGTGCTGGCTAAATTGCTTTCGGCTCCAGCCCAGTTGGCTCTGGAGCCCGTCACCCATCCATCGTCGATAGATCCTCCAAGCAAATCTCAGCCTTCGGAGCCAGAGTGGTCGGTGCCATCTGATGCTTCTAGGTCGGCTCTGATAGCCCATCCTGGCTTATTGGCGCTGATCTCAGCTCCGACCCCATTGGCTCCATCCACAGGGTCCAGGACTCATGGTTCCTCAGTCGGACCTGAGGGGGAAGTCTCGGGACGCTCTTCGGCTCCTAGCCTCCGTGTCTGCTTCGGCTCTGGTGAGCCTGACCCTTGCTTTGGTTTCGGACCTTGTCCCTTCTGCTCCGAGGTCTTCCACGGTTTGTCGATCTTCGGAGCCGGGGGACCAGCTTTCGAGGTCATGCGGAGCGTGCTGGCCAGGTCCTCAGCTGCATCATACAGTACTGACACTCTACCCCCTCCAGCTCCGGTATCAGTCTCTGATCGCCCCTTATCCTTGGACAGCGGAGACCCAAGGCCTCAGGATACCTCCAAGAGTGGCCCCCAATTTTCTGAGGGCCCCCCCAGAGTTTTTGCCTGAGGAGCCACCCAGAAAAAGAACGTGCAAGAGGAAGCACATTGACTCCCAGGAAGATTCTCTCACGTCGGACACCGACCTCGAGGAATCAGAGTGGTCCCCCAAGTCGTCCTCTGAGGATATCTCTTTCGCTGATATCCTACAGATCTTGAAGCAGAGAGGCGACTGGCCCTCTAAACCCCCCTCCAAGGAGGAGTTGTTCCTGAAGGCCTTTGGGGCTCAACCCTCCACCTCCTGGGTTTCTCCACCCTTCGAACTCCTGGATCTGGTTGTCGAAGGGTGTGGGAAACCCCTGACACTGTGGAACCAGTCCCCAGGAGACCCAACAAATTTCTGTCTGCCCCTGCTGACAGAGTTTCTCATGAAGGGCGTTCCAGTAGATGCCATGGTGGTGGCAGCGGCCACCAAGAAGGAACTGGCTGAGACTTCCATCTACCGTCCATCCCCCTAACAAGGAGTCTAGGACCATGGACCGGTATGGGAAGCGTATGTTTTCTTCAGCGGCCTTTACATTGCGGTCTCTGAATTACTCGTCACATTTTACATGGCTCCAAAGAGATATCCTGAAAGAGCTTGGAAATTTTCTGCAGGGTAACGTTTCTGACGCAGTGGCTCAGAAAGTCCACGCTCAGATGTCTACCCTAAATTCTATAGCTAACTCTTCCATGAGGCTGATCTCTTACGCAGTTGAAAGAGCGAGTAGGGCAGCGAGTTCCGGAGTTTCTCTCAGGAGGCACTCCTAGATGCTCCTCTTTAATTTTGCAGAGGCCTTTAAGTCTACATTCACCAATGCCCCGTTTGATGGTTCTTCGTTGTTCGCAACCAAGGTGAAGGACACACTCACTAGGTGTCAGCAAGAGGGAAAAACTGTCTGCCATGGGAGTCCGTTTTTCCATGCCTTCTAGACCTTATACCAAGGTCCAGAAGAGTGGGAAAATGTGGTTCAAGAAATTGCACAGGTTTTTTCATGTTGCACAAAGTGATTCCCTCTCTAGAGGTAGGGGAGGGGTGTTAACTAAGTTAGACGCCGCCCTAGAGGCAGAGGAGGCCCGCATAACCAGGGAGACCACGACTCCTTTCATGGTTCTCCTACCAGCGCTCCTGATGGGAGGCCCGACTGTGCATCTCCGGAGCCAGCCAGGGGTCGCATTTCACTATACACAGAAGCCTGGCATGACATCACCCAGGACCAGTGGGTATTAAAAATAGTTTCTGGAGGATATCACATTCCCTTCTCTTCTCCCCCCCACCGATCAAAAGAATCCCAGATGTTCCACCCAATCAAAGTGATTCCGCAGCTTCAGAGGTTATAAAGCTGCTAGAAAAAGGAGCCATCCAGCATGTCCTCTCAGACCAGATCGGATTAGGGACTTACTCCAGATTCTTTTTGGTTCTGAAAAGAACAGGGGACCTGAGACCCATCTTGGATCTCAGCCGCTTGAACTTCCACGTGAAGAAGTACAGGTTCTGAATGGTCACGTTGCTATCTATTCTCCCATTGTTGGGGAAAGAAGTGTGGATGTGCTCCATCGACCTCAAGGATGCTTACTACCATATAAAGATGGACAGGGCATCCAGAAGTCATGTACGTTTCCGGCTTGGAGCCAGTCATTTTCAGTTTCATGCCCTGCCATTTGGTCTCACCACAGCCCCCAGGGTGTTCACCAAATGTATGGCAGTGGTGACAGCTCACTTGAGACGTCAGGGATTCCAAGTGTTTCTGTACCTGGACGACTGGCTCTTTTCTGCCACCACCAGGCATCTGCTACTACAGACCAGAGACTCCACTATCAAGCTGCGTCAACAATTGGGTATCACTCTAAACTGGGAAAAGTCTGCCTTGTTGCCCTCGCAGCATGTCACCTTTATAGGCGCCGAGTTGGACACCGTGCTCATGAGGGCGTTTATACTACAAGAAAGGATTCAGGGTTTACAACAACAGGTATACGCGTTGCCCCCTCTGAAAAAAGTGAAGGCCAAAACGGTTCTCAAATTGTTGGGGACATTAGCAACAATTATGCTGGTCCCTCTTGCGAGGCTACACATGAGGCTCCTTCAGTGGCTGCTCTTCGCCCAGTGGTCTCTACAACATCTTCCGCTCTCTCATCTTATAGTGATCACAGACAAGTGCAAGCAAGATCTACGCTGGTGGCTTCACACCAGCAACCTCAATGCGGGAAAGCCCTTCGTCCCATCCCCTCCTGTTGCCACAGTGACCACGGATACCTCCCAGATTGGGGGGGTCATTATCTCGGCAGGACAGTCCAAGGCACGTGGCAGGAACACGAGATACATCTGCATATCAATATCTTGGAGATGAGAGCAGTGCTACTAGCGTTGCAAGCACTTCAGAGCTTTCTTCCTCTCAGGACAAATGCAATCCACTCAGACAATATGTCAGTGGTATGGTATCTTAACAGACAGGGAGGAACAAAGTCGTACCCCCTTTGCAGAGAGGCCATTCGAGTGTGGCAGTGGGCAGTGTCTTCCCAACGTTTTCTTGTAGCAACCCACATTCCGGGGAAGTCATGCCTCACGAGTGGTCCCTGAACAGTCAGGTTGCGGAGCAGAATTTCCGCAGATGGGGTCAGCCTTGCTGTGACCTATTTGCCAGTCCCCTCAATACCAAGTGCAGCAGCTACTTCACCCTTATCCCCCCTCAGGGGGAGTCACCTAGGGACGCTCTAGTTCACGATTGGCCCTCCGGTCCACTTTATGCCTTCTCACCTGTTCCTCTGCTGACAAAGGTTATTCAGAAAGCGCAATCTTTGGGAAGCAGAATGATTCTGATTGCTCCACACTGGCCTCCTCAAATTTGGTTCTCCATCCCTATCTCATGGACTCCCACTGGATTCTGGACCCACAGCTAGATCTACTGACTCGTATGTCAGGGCATTTCCATTCAGACCCTCCGGTTGACAGCCTGGCTACTCCAGTTCCATCACTAGTCAGGCTTCATCATTTTTCTCCGGAAGTGGTTCATAGTCTTCTTCCCATAAGCCTTTGACCAGAAAGATTTATTCTAGTAAATGGAAAAGATTCTCCATCTGGGCTCATGTAAGACAAATTGATCCTTATACAGCTCTAATTTCTTCAGTTCTGGAATTTCTCTCCATGCTTTTCAATCAGGGGTCAGCAGCCGCAACCATTAAAGTCCAGTTGGTGTCTGTTTCCACTTTTCACGTCACTAATGAACCCAGTCTAATGGCGCATAGACTTTGTAAGGCATTTTTGAAGGGCACTATGCTGCTTCGCCCTCCAGTCTTTGACCCGGTCACGCCTTGGGACCTAAATTTTGTGCTACGATGTCTCACTTCGTCCCCCTTTGAGCCTGCAGCTACTTGTGAATTGAAATATTTGACTTGGAAGACTATCTTTTTGGTAGCCGTCACTTCAGCTAGACGTGTCTCGGAGCTCCAAGCTTTGTCAATCAGATCGCCTTACTTGATATTTCACAAGGACAGGGTTTCCCTCCGACCAAACCCTTCCTTTATGCCAAAAGTGGCTTTGGTTAGTAATCTCAACCAATCCATTGAACTGCCCATATTTTTTCCAGAGTTTTCTAATAAGGCAGAATTTAAATTTCACCAGCTGGATGTTCACAGACAGTTGCGTTTTTATTTGCATAGAATGAAGGATCTTAGAAAATTGGATCAGTTATTTGTCTCATTTTCAGAAAATAGGATTGGGTCTCCTGTTTTCAAAGTGACCTTGTCTAGATGGATCTCTAGTTGTATTTCCTTCATTTATGCCTCAGGTGGTAAGGAGTTGCCATTTAGAGTGAAGGCTTATTCTACCCGATCGATGTCTACCTTTACAGCATTTCAGGCCAGGATGTCTATGGATGATATTTGTGCTGTGACTACATGGGCATCTCCTCACACCTTTATTACTCACTACAAATTGGATTTGATATCCAGAGGCAGATCTTCCTTTGGTTCCACAGTGCTCAGGAGTATTTTCCACTGAGCCACCCAGGGTTCAGGTGCTGGGGATGCTGTTGCATGGGTAAGAATGTAGGTGAGATTGGACTACATAACATCAAGAAGTTATGTACTCACCATAACGTTCGATGTATGTAGTCCATCTCGCCTCACATTCTTACTTACCCCTCTGCCTTCCCCCATCCTGGAGGGCCTAGAGGTTAGTTCTGGTTTCAGTACTCCATTTATTATTGGAATGTTTTTCCTTCTCTATGTGTTATGTGTATGGAAGGTGAGTGATTGAGTTTGCAGCAAACAAGATCTGGGGAAAGGGAGCAGTGCAGTATGGGATACCTTTTAGCCCAGCCAATTGAAAGACTTCGAGCTAGAGTATGGCCGAGTCGGAGCCGAGGTTCGGCTTGGAACCCACGGGTAGGAATGTGAGGCGAAATGGACTACATACATCGAATGTTATGGTGAGTACATAACTTCTTGTTTTAAAAAAAAGGCAGAACTCCTGCACTGTCAGGAATCTTTGGAAATAAGTTCACAAAGCCTGAGAAATCTTTCACAAATACAGAAAGAAAAAAGTGCAGAAACTTCGAAGAACTTGTACAAACACAGAAAAACTCTGCAAAGCTTAGAAATATTTTGGCAAACTCAAAACAGCTTTTGCATTATCAGAGGAAGTTAGGAAGTATCAGAATACTGTTAAAACAACATAAGAGCAGTACAGTAACAAACAGATGATGTTTCTTTAACAAGTGCAGACTGCAAAACAGTAATAAATTCAACAAAATCAGAAATGCAACACAGAAGTGTTAAATAGCAATGAGATAGAGCAAGTGCAAAAAAAAAAAAGAAAGCTTGTATCAACTTTTGTAGTGCATTTCATTTTACCACTCTGTAGAGCAAGACAGTATTTTTCTTCTGTTCTGCCAACATACCTTGTGTTAACTCTGTTTGACTTTGCTTTCTTGGTTCACTGGGCAAGGTCTTCAGTGGAATTTGCAAGATAATTGTCACTAATAATGTTTAGCACTTTTAACTGTTGCATCGTCACATGAATAGCACAATATAACCTGTGTGACGAAATTCAGGCATTTAGTGCCATCTATTTAAATGTTCTTTGCTCTTCATATAAATGCATTAAGTGGCTTATTTTTTAAACTTTGCTGTTCAAAATTTAATTTAATGCATCTTTATTTGTATGCATCGTTAGCAGTATAATTTTGATGTTTTTGCAGTAACAGATTTTAAAGGCATTTTTATCTTTTACATACTTGGCTGCATTCTTGTATTAAGAAGATGTTTTAAATGCAGTAGTTATAAGTCGGTCCATTCCTGTTGTAGTTTAATATATAAGCTTTTTGTTTTGTGAGCATTCTTATTGCAGAATAAAACAAAAAGTGTTACCCACTCCTGGCAGGGATAAAATCATGAAATGTTGCAACCTAGTTCACCACCTTTAACACAGTACGTCGTAGTAATAATTCTTAAGTATTATTAGAACAGTTTGATTGCCTGGTCTATTGCCCACCTATTTGTCATGCTGACCAAACATTTCCCTGCGATGCTAGTTATGAAGTGCTGCCTTACTGACATCATAAAATGGGAGAATAAGAAAAAGTGTTATGTTTACAGGCAAAGGCTTGCCCTGTACTTTGGGAAACACAGGCTTGTGCCAGTGACATGAGAATCACCAACCCATGTACTGAACAGTTTTCTCAAACCAGGGGATGTATGGACAGGGAAACCATGACCAGACAAAATATTCCTGCCACCTCTCTACCCTCCACCTAACATCCAGTCACAGTAAATGTAATAAAGAAATAAGTGGCACTGTGTTTATGGAACTGCCTCCTTTCTACTCTAAACCTATTTTAACCCCCATAAGTGGGGGCCCTGGAACTAGTGCACCCTCCAAAAAAAAAGATGGATCAACACACCATCTCCCTTACAGCAATCCTGTTCTACAGTCGCTTAGGGCCATCTAATCACAACCCCTCCCCTAAGATTCCCTAGAATATTTAATATCCATCTTCAACACACACACACACACACACACACACACACACACACACACACCTTGCTCCATCTGTCTCTGTCCCTCCCTTCTTCTGTACATGGGTTTTGTGTGTGTGTATTTGTGTGTGCAGATTTATCTATGTGTCATAGATATATATATATATATATATATATATATATATATATATATATATATATATATATATGAAAAAACTTCAACCAAGTCCCAGGATAAAAATGAAACACACAATCCCAGTGCGGAAGGAACTGCCAAAAATTATATAACAGCCAAGAAATATATGAACCAAAGTAGATGCGTGGCTTCAAAGAACCAGTCAGCGTGTATTCCAAAAGGTAAAAGTTTAATAACGTGAGCGCTTTCGCGGTCCTGCCGCTTCTTCAGACGTGAATAAAAAAACATTAATGATGATGCTTACATATAGTAAAATTCAAAAAACATCACTTCCTGAACAAAGAACATCACTTCCTGAACAAAGACATCATTTCCTTAGCCCAAAACTACAAAATACAAAAATATAAAAAACTACAACTACCATGAAGCGCTAAATATAAAGAGCATGGCTACATTGAAATTGTAGTGATGTTTTTTGAATTTTACTATATGTAAGCATCATCATTAATGTTTTTTTATTCACGTCTGAAGAAGCGGCAGGACCGCAACGTTATTAAACTTTTACCTTTTTGGAATACACACTGACTGGTTTTTGAAGCCACGCATCTACTTTGGTTCATATATTTCTTGGCTGTTATATAATTTTTGGCAGTTCCTTCCGCACTGGGATTGTGTGTTTCATATATATATATATATATATATATATATATATGTATGTGTGTGTGTAATTTGTAAGGTCAGAGATTCGTTTGGGTGCTATCATGAAAGGCTTCACATTTAAGAGGTCATTTGTATGACTGCAGATTGGTCAAATGTTAGTTTTCCATGGTGCAGGTAGGTAGAAGTGGATAGGGGAATGAATGGGAAGGAAGTGAAATTTGTTTTATTTGGTGCAGGTAGCTTGAAGAAGGTAAGGGAATGTATAGGGAGGTAGAGAAATGTGGCTTTTAGATGTGTATAGTTGCACAGAAGCGGAATCTGAGTATATGCTTTTTTCTTCACTGTCGTGCACTGTCAGAGCTGCTGTAATGTAGTGGCGGTATGGAGGTTTGCAGGGATATCAGGCACTCTCCATCTTTGTGCTTTTGCTCTCTCAGTCATCTGTGTTTGCTATTTTCAGTGTTTTGCTTTTTTTTTTTTTTTACACGTGTGTGTGTGTGTGTGTGTGTGTGTATATATATATATATATATATATATATATATATATATATATATATATATATATATATATATATATATATATACAGTCCTTTAAGTGAGGGTCACTCTGTTTAGTGTTTAGCTTTAGGTGATAAAATCACACGTGTATGTTGTCATCCCAACTGTACTCTGTCATTACTAGGGCATTCCAGTTCTTTATCACCAGAACCAAAACTGTAAACCGATTTCCTTTTGTCCCTTAGTTACAAAAAAAAAAAAAACTTAGAAAAATAAGAGGAAGTGCAGAAAAAAAATGTATCCACAAAAAGACAAACCCAAGAAAGCTTAAACCCTCAGATAATGTTGCAGACTTAAATGCAAACAAAACACATTAATCTGTGAGTTAGCCTCCCCTTACCACATCTGCAGTATATGGAAGAGGCCCTAAGAAGCATTTTGGCTTGTGTAGGGAAGTATTGTTATAAGCCTTTGTAGTCATCTTCAAGCTTGGGAAACAGGCACACCAAGTTGTGAACATAATGCCTTCTCCCTCCTGCCTAAGGTCAGTGGCAAGGACAAGATCACATCAGTTGCCACCAGTTCCTTAATCTCACCCCCCCCCCCCTTAACAACTTATAGTAGGTATGCATATAAGCAGAAAATTGTATATTTAATGTTTTCTTGGTCTGTGACATCAATAAGACTTGTTGACAGGACAGAATTGTGTCTCAGAGACTCCTCCTTCTGTGGAATAGACTCCCTCTCCACATCAAGCAAAGTACCTCATTAACCCAGTGCAGCCTGGATAGGGAACAGAAAATACACCCCTGGTATTCCACCTGTGTACCTGCTGGACAAGGGGCATCAGTTGCTGATTTGTCGAAATATGGGCTAAAGTCTTGGCTCGGTTTGTAAGGGCCTCAGGGCAAATAACCTAGTAACTTCCTATGATCCTATAAGGCGTTTTAAATAAATACCCACAGTTCCCATAACAACCTCGGTGCTTATTGTCTGAGTAGCTGCTTTTAGCAGAATATCCTTGAGTCTGAATTTAGACACAGCTTTCCAAAGTCATTGCCCATAATCTTCATAGGCAGACACCCAGTCAGGGGACAGTCACGTGGGGAAGTCTGTGTGTTCATCTCTCAAAGGCATACAGCTGTAGCATGCCTTGGAAGCTGCTGAGGAGTGCTAGGAGCTACTGGGGAGTGGGGAGGAGACACTCAAGCCTGCCTGAATGGCAGCCCCACAATTGCCTATTACCTGAAGGGGAAGAAATGTGCCAGTAGTGTTTCTCTGACCCCCCCCCCGAGAAAAGTATCAGATAGGTTGTAGTTGGGCTACTTATGGTTAACAGGCCGAGGAGCTTAAAAACAAATATTGGATGGAAAATGTAAGCTTACTCCAGACTTGCTGCTCAAACTGTTTACATTTCAAGGCATGAAAAGAAGGATTTTTCCATGTAATTTCTATCTGCTTCTAAGGCAGAAACCAGTATCAGGTTCATCATTAATGCAAGCAACTTTAAGATGCAGCTGCAGGTATACCCTGGGAGAGTGACTGTCTCTCTAGAAATATTTATACAGTCGTCTGTTAACATTTTCTTTAGATGCTGAAGTATTACACTGGATCTTTCATATTTGAGCTGTGAACATCATTCTTAATAGCTGGCATCAGTTTGTTTTTATCTTGGGAATCCTTTGCAGGAGACGAAAGGGTTGTATATGACAAGTTTGGAAAAGTACATTTAGGTACCATTTGAACTGCTGTGAATGCTGACAGTGCAAGTAATAAACATATCAACATTTGTATAGTTTAATACACTTCTTAATATGTATTATTTATACAATATATGTTGTGTATAGTATGCAGCCAATGGCTATGTATGATTTATATACTCAGTACCCAGCTAAGGGCAACTGAAATGATTTCTGCAGTGTGTTGTGCTTTGCAAGTCATTATTCAGATGCTTTCTTAAGTTTAGCAAAAATGCATTTTGTAGCATTGTATACAGTGTCTGGTCATAATATTTATTTTATTTTGCATTTGTTAACCAGGTAGGTGGATTTTGACCAGAGCCACTTGACAAATACACAGTATGCAACATACTTGTAAAGGTGATTTTATATAGCAGTAAATTTAACAAAATGCACATAAATCGAAGCAGTAAGAATAAACACATCGGATTTCAGTTTAAGGTAGCATTACAGAACAAATATGCTAGTGAGTCCATTAACATTGTAAAAGATAAAGTAGTCAGTTGGTTACAAATCACATCCTAGATTTTACAGTGAATGACTGTACAAGCATGGAATGTGTCATCGGCACAGCCAACAAGATGCATTTTAAAAGTTTACACTAGTAGCACAGCAATTCTTATGTAGCTAGCCACCTCTGCTAATCAAAGAGCACATTACAGTAAGTAGTAGCATTGTATTATCACTAAAGGTATGTCAGAATTGTTTAATATATGTATATTTACGCATATACATTAATAAAATCCAGGTATTGTCTGTTGAGACTGGGTGACAATGCAACAGAAATCAATGTTGGCATCAAGGCAGTACGTGTAGGAGAGAATGTGTTATTAACCTGCCATATCTGAAACAGTCATAGCATGTTTCTTTTGTCAAATGAGGTTTTAGCTTTGTCTTAAACATTGAGAAGCTGTTGAGTTCATTTAGTCACATATTTTTTCTCCATGAAGCTGGAGCGATTTTGCAGATTTGCAGTGTGAGCTTATGTAAAGTGAAGTCTGCAGCATCGTGACCTTGTAGGTTGCAGTTTGTGTTGTGTAGCATAAACATGTTATTTAAAAGTGGGCAGTATTTTCATTCAGCAGTATGAAGTGTTTTTAGTAGAAAGATTTAGCAGTTGGGTAACAAATTGCCATGATTTACTGTCACACAGTGATGTCCTATAGCCTTGAATAGGTAAGTAAACCGGAGAATTTTGTTTTCAGTAGTTTGTAGTAAATTGGTAGTGTGTATAATAAATTAGTTGTAACGTACAGTACATACATCAGTTTGGGTAGGAGAATGTTAATGGTAGCCTTTCTTGCTCCAGCAGTGAGCAAGTTTGTTGCTTAGTAGAATACCTATAACTGGTTTAAGAATTTGTGACTGGAGCTCAGCATACATAGATTGAAAGTAAGGTTTTGGTCCAAAACTATGCCAGACTATTTTTGATGTTTGACATAGGGTAAGTGAATGCCAGTTGGATCTTTAATGGTTATTGGCAGTGAAGGAGGGCTGTTTTAATGACCATACCAAGTAATATGACATGCCGCGGTGGTACGGCAGTAGCGTTGTTACCTCACAGCAAGAGGTTCTCCCGTTCGATTCTCCGCTGGGTGCGGGAGTGCCTTCTGTGTGGATTCTGCATGTCCTCCCCGCAGTTGGTAGAAAGACATGCATGTGTAAATGGGCGTGCCTTCTTTGAAGGTTGAGCGTCGAGCTGGCACCTCGGCGTTTTGTAAAAAATCTACTGCCAGTCATTAGCGGACTGGAGTTCCGCTGTGGTGACCCCTTACCGGGAAAAGCCGAAAGACAAACAGCAGCCAAGTAATATGACAGTTTAATTGTTTTTTTTTTGTTTGTTTGTTTGTTTTGTTCTTGTTTGCTTTGATAATATCTGTATCATATCTGTACAAAGTATGTTGTTAGAGCCCAAGATAGTCTGTTCATGAAAAGTGGGGGGGGGGAGCAGTGGGTTTAGCAGCAATCCTTGGGGAGTACCTTTAGTATTGTTGCCAATATCTTTAAGCATATTAGAAACTAATACTGTAAATGCTCTGTTTAGTAAATTGTTGCTAAATCATGAAACTACTTTTTTTCCCTTTTTTAGTGGGGAGTCTAAGCCCATCTCCTCCTGATTGGTGAAACTTAAGGTTTCCATGCAAATCAACGATAGTTAAAACCCCATACTGATTAGCCAATGGGTGGATGGGAAAAAAAACACTTCATTCAGTACCTCGCTGTGGTGGCCCAGTCAAAGTAAGGACACACACACACACACACACACACACACACACACACACACACACACACACACACACACACACACACACACACACACACCACACCACACAATGTATGGTACATAAGTGATTGTAACTGCTGTGATTCTCACAGTGCAAGACCATTTGTCCGTTCATTTCAATAAAGTTTCCTTGGATTCTGTACTGCTGGTGTCATCCTTCCTGTGAGAAGAGGTCACTAGCTGGATTTAGAATTCATGTCTACCATAGAGGAATTTGTTTCAGTAGGCCGTTTTCGTTGTATCCTACACTACCTTAGGACTGTAGGTAGAATTCATTTGAGTCTTCCTGACCTAAAAATGTTTTTTTGACTTTTTTCTTAATAGGAAAGATTGATCTATGGTCTCAAAAGCAGACTTGAGGTCTAAAGCTATATGTCTAATAGTTCAAGAATCCATTTAGCGTTGATGACCTTAGAATATTCTTGACTGACTTCTGAAATTAAACCGTGAATTCCAGCCTGCTGCACCTAGGTGTTGTCCGCAAATTGACTGAGGCTACTTTCAGTAGTGTTGCAACCTATGTTTGCGGTTAGAGACTTAAGGACTTTGCCATGTCTGATCGACTAGTTTGGACAACAATTTATGGGTAGTTAGTGGACTATATCAGTTGTGCCCATTCATATGTTTTTTTCTTCAAGATGTTGATGGGAACCCACATTAAGATGTGGATTTGTAAAGGAAACCTTGGTTTGAAAAAAGAAGAGGCAGCATTGTTGAAATATCCCTGACTTTCCAGTGATTTTGACCAACATAAGTTTTACAAGACCTTGAACTAAAAGAAGAAGCAGCTACCAGGGTGCTACTATTTATACTGCTCTTTGAGTATTAGATAAAAATGTTTAAAACCGAGCTAAAGAGTGCCAAGCATTTAGGAGAGACGGTGTGTTAACTGCAGTTAATAATTTGATTTGCATGCAGAATAAGATTTTGCAGGTCATAGGCAGCCTAGACAGATTTATGAATACTGTGTTAGCTTTTGAGAAGGTATTGCCAGTTGGTATGGCCACTTCAGTGTGAGGTAAAACAAGAAATTCAGCAGTTAAGGGCGATAAGCAATCAGACGTAGGCAGACAGACATTGTAAAATGCACAGTAAAGAAACAGCTGTCAGCATTAATTGTCTGTTTACTACTTTGAAACCATATGGTTTAATTAATATAGTAATCAGCCAGATTTTCCTCTGTCGTGGAAGACAAATTGCTAAATACATATGACTAAAACTCTGTAATGTGACTGAAATTTTGAGTCAAATGGGAAAGTTAATGGGAAATAAGAGTAACTGTGTAGTGTGATGCATATTAAATTCTGATTAAAATTTGAGGGTGGAGGTTCTTCTAACTGTTAAGGTTCAGATAGTGAAAATTCGTGTGCATGTTTAAGGAATAGATGTTCGAGAATTTCTAAAACACTCTCAGCCTTGGGTGAGACCATGTTTAATGACTGCAGCAAAATACTGTAGGATGTAGGTATGCAGTGTAGAAACTGCACTGCAGTCCCCCCTTACTGCCACTGTAGTCAGACAGCGTTCACAGGTGACCAGTGGGAAGACCTGATGTGGATCTCTTGCATGGCAGCAGTGGTTGTGGATATTTTGAGAAGGACTAAACTTTATAGCAGTACAGCTGAGTAGTGTTATGTAGTAATTAACTTAGATTGCATTCACCAGAGAAAGCAATAGAAATTCACCAAACATATGCAGGAGATAGGAGTTTAGCCCAGGATTTATATTTCTCTAAGATCAGTAGCCTTTAAAAAAAAAAAAAAAAAAAAAAGGTTATGCCTTCACCTTAGAGTGACACATCTCTAATGCTGTGAGAAAAAGTCTGAGTTTGTCTGATAAGTGCAATGATTGAAAGTTATCTACTGTATTACACTGTGAAGTCCAATGAAATTAAATGGTTAGTCATTTGGTTAGCTTAATGTAGTGTAAGGATGCATATAATTACTCGTCTGATTTTTGTGGACAGGTGGCAGTTGAAGAGAAACATCAAGAACAGTCTAAGCAAGCCACTTCAGATAAGTCAATTCACAGCTAGTCATTTGCAAGACTAATGACTAATAATGCATCATAAATAAAACACAAATTAAATGTTTAAAAGAGACTTTTAGAACTGCTGTAAATCAACCAGTAATTTGGACTTCCTGGACTGTAAAACACCCTGATAAAAAGGATGACTAACAAAAAACTGAACTCGGTGTATAAGTTAGTCTTGCTGCACTTTTTAAGTGTTCTGTTTCTTTATCCCTGCATTAGGGATGCTAGCAAGTACCTGTTCACCAGTTGACAGGACACCAAAGGCAGATGGAAGGAATACTTCCAGGAGCTTCTGGGTGAAGAAAACCCCACAGAAGCTGTACTACTCCAGACATGACCTTTAGTGAAAGAATAAGTGAAGCCTATCCTAGAAGTAAGAATAACATTAAAGAAAATGAAGTCAGGGAAAGCAGCAAGCTCCGCTGAAGTCACAGCAGATATGATTGAGATGTTGTGAGTTAGGGGAGAAATGGCTCCTGAGGTTACTTATAGCAGTATGGAGACAGGCATATCCCAGATGATTGGAGAATAATCATACTAGTGCCAGTGTATAAGAACAAAGGGGATGTTTGTAACTTTGGGCAGTATAGAGGTATCAAACTCCTGTCACTCTGCATGAAAGTGCTGTAGAAGGTGATGGTAAATGAATACACAAAGTAATAGAAATTATGAATATGTATTGTAGTAGAATGTACAATGGAAGGTGAACATTTCAATTTCGGATCAGGATGCAGCACAATCATCTTGATGTTTGCAGTGAGAGAGATGGTAGAGAAGAAGCTAGATATGAAGAAAGAGTCCTACTGGGCATGCCTAGACTTGTAAAAAGCACATGACATGGTCCCAAGAAAGCTGTTTTGGGCCGTCTTGCAGAGTCCCGAAAACGGTTGTAGAGTTAATGCAGGCCTTGTACAAGGACTCATGACACAAATACGAATAGTTTTCAGACGCAACAGAGAGCTTCCCAGTGGGAGTGGGGTACATCAGTGTTGCACTTTGAGCCCACTGCTGTTCATAATAGTGATAGACTACATTAACAGTTCAGATGGAACAGATGAACAAAGCTGATTGTATATAGATGATGTGACGTTACACGCAGACTCTTAACAGGAACTTTAGCTAATGATAGGGGTGTTGAATGCAAAACTGAAAGCAAGTGGGGTGAAACTGAGTGTGGACAAGGCAGCTGCCATGTCAGCAAGTGGGAAAATCAGAACAAGCTGAATATTAAGATAGAAGGGGAAATTAGTGGAACAGATGAACAGCTTCTGGTAGCCAGGAGGGGTGTTTGAGGTGAATGAAGAGGCCAAAGCTAGAATCAGAGGTGCTGCAGCAAACTAGCATGGTGCATCAGGGATGGTGTGTGAAAAAGCCAAAAAATAAGGTGTACAAAACAGTGGTGCAATCAGTACTTTTGTATGGTACAGAAACTTGGGCAGTGAAGGCACAGCAGTTGATAGAGATGATGATGATGAAGTGCCTGAGACTAGTGTTAGGATGCACACTGTGGGACAGAAAAAGAAATGATGACATCTAAGTAAAAGCCAAAGTAGTTCCAATTGCAGAGAATGTTATCTTTCACCTCTCTCCTACTTTTCGGAATATGCTGATCATATTTTCTCCATTCTTACATAATGTAGAACTAACTTGCTCTCCCCTGATCATCGACTCTCTGTACATGTTAAAAAAAAAAAAAAAAAAAAAAAAAAAAAGATGTTATGTAGTCCTATCTTGCCTTTATTCTTACAATGATGGGTTCAGAGCCGATCCTTGGCTCCAACTCGGCAGAATACTTAGCTGAAGATCTCAAACTTGGCTCATGACAAGAAGGTATCCCACAATGCAGTGGTGGGTGTAATTACCCAGATCTTGTTTGCCGCTTTACGAGGTTGGATGTGCTCATCTTGGCCGTGGCCAAGTTGTGAAATTTGTTTCTATATTCCTTGTCAAAAGTTGCTATTTTTGCATATATTTAGCTCTATCATTAATAAATTTAATTTGTTGGTGTCTCTTTGCTGTTTTTAGCTGAATAGAGAGAGTTTTTCTCCCTTCAGCATGGCTTTTGCCGTCACTTTATAGGCCTTTCAGTATCCCTCTAGTGGATGTTCTTCGTGTTTCACTGTTGCAGTCATTACATTTGGGTAATCTGTGGGCAGGTTGCCCTCAGTCGGCCTGAATTCCAAAGTCTTGGGTCCTGCGTCGGTTGCTGTCTTCTCTTCCATGACGTCAGGTCGTCAGGGGTATAAAACATGCAGCCGACACCATTTTCTTTAGTCTTTCTTGCCGCACGGTGCCCGAAGCAGAAACATTTCGCAAGTGCCGGTCGGCCGACTACTGAAATATTCAAGTTTGAGTTTCAGAACTGACGTCTTCAATAAAGCTAAGTACCCTGTTGGGGAAACTTTTTTCTTGCTTTTTACCGATGTCAGAAAAAGTTAATTGTATTACTTGTGGGAAGCAAATACCTCATAAAGATTTCCATTTATACTGTATTCCTTGCCTAGGCCCTGATCACAACATGCCTGGCTGTCTGTTTTGTGCTAGATTTAACCAACGCACTATTAAGCATCGGTATATTTTTGCATCCAAGTATTTTGGAAACCAATTTAACTACCCAGAAATGTCGTCGGATAGCAGTCCGACTTCCGGAGTACATAAAAAATGCAAAGAAAAGGACAGAGAAAGGCAGTCGAGATCCAAAACAGACGACGAAGCTTCTCCTAAGCCAGTCGTTGTTGTTAGTGTGTGTGTGTGTGTGTGTGTGTGTGTGTGTGTGTGTGTCTGTCTTCATAGCTTGTTTAAGTTAGAGAGCTATACGCCCGTTTAAGTTAGAGGGCTTGTACTGTGTGATCATTTTTTGTTTGGAAATCAGAACCGTTTGAGTTAAAGGTTGTAATTTTCTTTCCCTGGTTTTTCCTCCTTGTATTGTCCTTTAGTATCCTGAAGTATATTAGTCTTAGATAAATATTTGTTTGTGTTTTTTGATATAGCCTCTAGGCTTCCCTTTTTTGTGATAATGTCTAAAGAACAAAAAGAAAGAGAACACAAGCCTTCGGGCTTCAAAAAATGTCAGAAGTGCTCACAAAAGATGTCCATCACTGATGGACATGTTTGTGTCTATTGTCTTGGTGCTCTTTATCTCCATGAGAACTGCACCTTCTGTCATTCATTTAGTGCCAGAATTCTTCAGGAAAGAAGAAACAAGTTGATTCTAAAAGGGCTTTTAAAGCCTTCCTTTGAAGTAGCCATTCATAGCTCTTCCTCTTCTTCTTCATCAAAAAAGGAAAAATCGCACAAGAGACAATCTCCAGCTACATCGGCTTATACGGAGCCACCAGTCAAACTCCCAAAAATTTCTAAGGCCTCTACTTCCTCGGTTCCACAGTCCTCAGAGCCGTCGGAAGCTCTTTTGGTTGACGGGACTGGTTCTTCACCTCCAAAGCCTTCGAAGCCGCAAGATACCTCCACTCGGAGCCGGTCCATTGAAATTTCGCTGGTTTCTCTGATCTTGAGATTGCCAGTCCTCCATAGGTCTCGATCTCCTTTCTTATCTTCCATGTCTACAAGAAGTTTATCTGATGAGGACGTGGACTGGGTGGTACGTAGACTCCTCAAGTTGCCGGCGCTGACTAAATTATTCTCTGCTCCTACCCATTTGTTTTGGAGCATACTGTGGCCACTATTGTTCCTCCACCGAGTCAAGCTGATCCTTCAGAGCTGGAGTGCTTGGTACCACTTACTGTGAAACAGTCGGTTCCGGGACCCCCTTCGGTCTCCATGGAGCCGACATCTGGTCCGACTCTCTTGGTGCCGTCCGGTGAGTCTGGGAGCCGGGGTTCCCTGGTCGGCCCCGAGGGGGATTCTCGGCCCCAATCTTCGGTGCCGAGCTTACCCCCCCGGAGCATCGGCTCGGGTTAGCTCGGCTCCATCAGCCTCGGGTCTGATCTCGTTGGCTCCATTGCCTTTCTCTGTCTGCTCAGAGCCGGGGGAGTCTTCGGAGCCAGCGGGATCCACCTTTGAGCTGATGAGTGTATTGTCTACCCATTAAGCACCACAGAAGGATACCAGTACTCATCCCCCCAAGGCATCGGCTACTGTCTCAGCACCACCCATTCCTCAAGACAGCAGAAACCCAGAGCCTCAGGATCCCCCATTGGGTGAACCCCTCTCATCTGAGACCTCCTCAGAATATACTTCTGAGGAGCCACCTCAGACGAGAACCTGCAAGAGAAGCATGTTGACTTCCGAGATGAGTCCATCACTTCAGACACTAACCTCTGAGTTGGAAGGGTCCCCACGGTTGTCTTCTGACGATATCTCATTTGCAGATATTCTAGATATCCTTAAGCAAAGAGGCGGCTGGCAGACCACTACCCCTTCTGATGAGGAGTCAATGTACCTGAAGGCTTTCGGGTCTCAACCTTCAACCTCCTGGGTGTGTCCGCCTTTCGATGAACTAATGGACCTGGTTAGTCGAAAGGCGTGGGAGTCACCCGACACTATGGAACCGGTCCCTTGGAGGCCAAACAAATTTTTGTCAGCTCCTTTGAGCAAAGAATTTTTAACAAAGGAAGTACCTGTAGATGCTATGGTGGTGGCAGCAGCCACCAAGAAGGAACTTGCAGAGACTTCCTCATCTGTTCATCCTTCAAATAAAGATTCTAGAACGATGGACAGATACGGGAAGCGTATCTTTTCTTCAGCGACCTTTTCTCTGCGATCGCTGAAATACTTATCCCATTTTACGAGGCTACAAAGAGATGATCTGAAAGAGCTTGGCGATACTCTACAAGGTTCATTAGCTGCGGGGGTGAATGATAAGGTCTCCTCCCAGCTGTCAACTTTAAATTTCATTGTCAACTCCTCTATGAGGCTCATATCATACACAGCAGATGGTGCGAGCAGGGCAGCGGGTTCCGGAGTTTCCCTTAGGAGACACTCCTGGATGTGCTTGTGTAATTTTGCAGAGCCCTTTAAGTCTGCCTTTACTAATGCCCCTTTTGACTGTTCCTCACTCTTTGGACCCAAAATAAAATACACTCTAACCCAATGCGAGCAGGAAGGAAAACCTCTCTCTGCCATTGGAGTACGTTTTTCCATACCTTCAAGACCTTATCCCAAAGGTCAGATGAGCGGGAAGATGTGGTTCAAAAGATCCCAGAAATTTTTCCAAGACGCACGGGGTGATACCTTCCCTGGGGCAGAGGGGGAGGCAGTAATGGTAGATGCCGCCCCAGAGGCAGAGGAGGTCTGCAAAACCAGGGTGGCCATGATTCCTTTCACGGACGCCCTTATCAGCGCTCCTGAAAGGAGGCCCGACTGGTCTACTCTGGTAGCAGTCGGGGGACATTTATCGATGTACCAAGAAGCCTGGTGAAATATCACAAACGACAAATGGGTACTAAACATAATATCCAGAGGATACGCCATCCCTTTTTCCAAACCTGTCCCAAAGACCAAAACACTCCCGGATGTTCCACCCAATCTAAGGGAACAAGCAACTATAGAGGTTTAAAAGTTGCTCCAAAAGAGAGTCATCCAAGAAGTCCCTGCAGACCAAACAGGATTCGGAACTTACTCAAGATTCTTTTTATGCCAAAAAGAACAGGGGACTGGAGGCCCATATTGGACCTAAATGAATCTGTCAAGAAGTCAAAGACACCAAATGGTGACACTGCAGTCTATACTCCCCTTTTTAAGGAAAGACAATTGGATGTGCTCGATAGACCATCAAGATGCTTACTACCACATAAAAACGGACAGGACATCAAGAAGATACTTGTGCTTCCGGCTGGGAGCCAGCCATTATCAGTTCAGAGCTCTTCCCTTTGGTCTCACTACAGCCCCCAGAGTGTTCACCAAATGTATGTCAGTAGTCACGGCTCACCTGAGACATCTAGGATTCCGTGTGTTTCCCTATCTAGACGACTGGCTCCTATCTGCCACCACTAAGCATCTATTCCTACAAGCCAGGGATCTAACTTTGGATATCTGCAATCAGTTGGGCATTACAGTACATTTTCAGAAATCTGCCTTGTTGGGCTGTCAACATATTACATTCAGAGGCGCACATCTAGACACTTCATCGATGGTAGGACTCCTTCCAGCAGAAAGAGTCATAGCTCTCAGACAGCAAATACTTCACATCCTTCCCATGGACAAAGTGAAAGCAAAAGTAATTCTACGCTTATTAGGAACAATGGTCTCCACGATTACACTAGTTCCTCTTGCCAGAATGCACATGAGGATTCTTCAATGGCTGTTATTCTCCCAATGGTCACTTCAAGAGCTTCCAATGTCTCATCTGATCAGAATAATGGAATCTTGCAAGAACGACTTGAGATGATGGATGCACTCCACTCGTGACAGTAGGCAGACCCTTTGTTCTACTTCAACCAATAGCTACAGTGACCACGGACGCTACCCAGACAGACTGGGGATTATCTGGGAAGAACAGTCCGAGGTACATGGCAAGATCACGAGGCTCACTTGCATATAAGTGTTCTAGAGGTGAGAGCAGTGCTTCTTGCATTGCAAGCACTTCAAGAATCTCTCCTTCTAGGGACTGTTGCGATCCAGTCAGACAATATGCCTGTGGTTTGGTACATAAACAAGCAGGGGGGAACCAGATCCTACCCTGTATCGAGAAGCCCCAAGAGTATGGCAATGGGCAGTTTCTTCCCAGCGCTTTCTAATCGCAATGCACATTCCGGGGAAGTCCAACGTGATAGTGGACAAGCTGAGCAGAGCGGTCCTAATGCCTCACGAGTAGTCTCTCAATTACAGTATAGCGGAAATGATTTTCCAGACATGGGGACAGCCTTGCTGCAATCTCTTTGCCACTCTCATGAATGCCAAGTGCAGCAACTACTTTACCCTTTTTCCCCCTCCGGGGGAGACACCACGAGACGCTGTGGCTCACGATTGGCCCTCGGAACTTCTATATGCCTTTCCACCATTTCCTCTCATACCCAGAGTAATTCAGAAAGCTCAGAGCTCGGGAAGTATTATAATTCTCATTGCCCCTTACTGACCTCGCCAAGTTTGGTTCCCCTTCCTGTGGCCCCACCTTCAGGGGAAGCCCTGGATTCTGGACCCAGTGCCAGATCTGCTGACTCGTATATCGGGGGAGCTTCATCCATCTCTCCACACCCTAAAACTGACAGCTTGGCTGCTCCACTTCTCAATTTAGTCAGGCTTCACAATTTCACTCCCACTGTTAGACATATCTTAATGTCCCCTCAAAGCTTCCACTAGAAACTTTATTCTAGTAAATGAAAGAGGTTTTCCCTGTGGGCTCAAGGTAAGAACATCCTTTCTCTGCATCTATTCACTCTATTTTGAATTCTTGGCGGAACTCTTTCAACAAGGCTCAGCTGCAGCAACCATCAAAATTCAACTTGCTGCAATTTCAAATTTTCATATTGGTGATACTTCTTCAAACTTAATGTCGCACAGGTTGTATAGAGCCTTCTTAAAAGGTGCTTCCTTATTAAGACCTCCCTTTAAGGAACCCCTTTCTCCCTGGGATCTAAATTTTGTTTCATCTCATCTCACTTTACCTCCCTTCAAGCCTTCTTCATCTTCAGACCTCAAGTTCCTTTCATGGAAGACCTTGTTTCTAGTGGCTATAACCTCTGCCAGAAGGGTGTCAGAACTGCAAGCTCTTTCTGTTAAACCACCATATTTGATTTTTCATAAGGATAGGGTATCCTTGTGTACTAACCCTTCCTTTTTACCAAATGTTGCATCTCCAAACAATATAACTCAATCCATAGAACTTCCAGTATTCTTTCCTCAACATAGCAACAAGGCAGAGTACAAATTACACCAACTGGATATGCACAGACCACTTAGATTCTATTTGCATAGAACCAAAGACTTCAGAAAATCTGACCAATTATTTGTATCCTTTTCCGATGCAAAAAAAGGATCCTCAGTTTCAAAAACTACTCTTTCTAATTGGCTTTCAAATTGTATTACATTTATCTATAAATCAAATCACAAGGAATTACCTTTCAAAGTAAAGGCTCATTCCACTAGAGCATTGGCTACGTCATCTGCTTTTCAAGCCAGAATTCCCATAGTAATATTTGTGCAGCAACTACTTGGTCTACTCCACATACTTTTATTACTCATTACAAAGTGGATTTGGCCTCCATGGACAGGGCATCCTGTGGTTCCATGGTGCTTAAAGGTGTACTCCTGTGAGCCACCCAGGAAAAAGGTGCTAGGGATGCTGTCCCATCATTGTAAGAATGAAGGCGAGATAAGACAACATAACATAAAGAAGTTATGTACTCACCATAACATTCCATGTTTGTTGTCCATAACTTCATTTTTTGCTACATTTCTTGTACTTTGTTTAGTTGTACATTTTATGTATATTTTTTACACCTGATTTCTTTATTTTTACAATGCATATATTTGGATATTTTGTATTCTTTCTTTTTGATTTCATAAATCCGCATGTTATATGCTGGAGCTTTCTCCCCCGGGTCTCCACTGAAAAAGCGCCACTTGGCTCAGTTGGACTAACCCGGTCAACAAATGTCAAATAAATAAATAAGTAAAATGTTAGAGAACAGATTACGGTAGCATGGTTTATATCCCGGAAAGCAGGCGATGATTTGGGAGAGACAACTTGAGAAAATGAGGATGTTCACTAAAGAGATGGGTGGATGGATTGTGTGAAAGAAGACCTGCAGCAGTCAGGCATATCTGTTGAAGAATGTAAGTGTGTGGCACTAAATTGAAGTAGGTGCAAGCAGTTGAAGTGGCACCACTGGGGGATGCCAGGGGTTGATGTTGAAAAAATATGTATGTGATGTCTGTGTGTATATATATATATATATATATATATATATATCTATAGCTGTGACATACTTTAATCATATCTTTCTTGGTATATTGCACTCAGTAAGCCCATTATGTAAAAAGCAAGTACAATCTCCACCTGTTCCATGGGTAAAACCAAAAGTTGCGAGATGAGGTATGGAAATTATGGCAGACTGAAATACCCTGTAATTTCCACTACTTTAAGCAATTTAGAAAAGACTTAAGGACCAAATACACTACTACAGTAAATTGCAAAAGAAAAAAGAAAAGGCCCAAACTGTTAAGGGCCACTGTTAGAAACCTACTGAAACCAGGAAAAATATTTATCCCATTCCATTCCCAAATGAATCTGACTTCAAAATTGCTTACACACTGAAATCACAGTTTGTAAATGCAACTGCTGCCCTAATTAAAACACAGCATCCCTGATATGAGTTTCAGCAGTCATACATTATGAAACAATCCTTCATTCATTTAATGCCAGTAGGTTCCATCATGAAATTGTTAAAGCTGTTAAACCAGTGTGATTTTAGCACCATATATCCTATCCTCTGAATATTTTCAAGTGGTATCTGTTGCTGTAACAGTAGCCTAAATTAATATTCATACATAGAACCATCAAAGAGTCGTATGTACCAACTCACAGGAAAAATCTTACGTTGTTCCATTAAACAAGGTGGCACTGCAGTGGAACTTGCCAGGTACAGGCCCAGTAGCTTTTCTCTCATACCTGTCAAAAGTCTTGGAAAGATGCATTCATGTACAGATTAGTTTATTTTTGTTTAGATGTTTTACATTGCCCTTCACCCAGCAGAGATTTTAGATAAGGACACTGCATTGAAACGGTATTTGTTTCTTTCTTTAATGCAGTCAATCCAAAAAAAAACTGTATTAGTATAATTACTATTCAAAGACCTATCTAAACTGGTAATACCGTGCCACACACTTTAATTCCAGCTAGATTAACAACATTATGCATTAATAATTTTGTGTTTCAGTAGTTTGACAATTACTTCACTTCCAGTGGACAGGTATACAGTGGCCCAAGTATTCCTTCATACAGTCAGTCATAGATTACTAGGCTAACTGCCCTTGTGGGCCATTTTAAGCCAAGCCAATTATCCCATGTGAGAATTAAACCTTGCACCTTGTGTCTGTAAGGTAAATGTCTTCACCATTATGCCAACCTCCTTCCTTCATCCCATTTGCAGTAGGCATGCCTTATTAAAGTTCCATCCTAGACCCAGTCATAGTTTCTTAAAAATAAATGAGCGGCCTTTTTGTCCGATTTGGTGAAGTTTCAGCCAGAAACTAGTAGTCCATTGGTCGTTTTGGGCCAATTCCTAGCTCCTTTCAGCCCCCTGCTATAAAACACGCTAAACGCGCGTTTTCCAGCTTGTACCAACTCAGCACAGATCCTCGTGGTGGCCTGCAGAGTGATCCAAGCAGCAGAGAGCTAAAAGTGTGACTTTCTACCAGATATAAGTATTTTTTGTGTCTTTCCCACTGTTATTTAAGCTAGCGACTGCATTTCGCCTGTTTTACTGCTACTTTAAGTGATTTTTGCATTTTACACTGTTTATTGCACTTTAAGTTACTAATTGTTGCAAATTGTTTCTGTAGGCTACACACTAAAGTGCGCTAGCCGATTTATAGCATTTACTGTCTGTTTTTTTCCTTGTCTCTGTAATAAAACAAAAAAATCTCTTGTTTTCCCGCCTTACTGAACTAGAGTAGTCCAGTTTCAGAGTTGCTGATCCCTGGGCTTTGTTTTTAGTTCCTGTTACTGATCCATTGCCTTATTAGGGAGGAGGGAAGTTTCTTTGCTTACCAGTGGGAGTGGGAAGCACTGAGCAGCCTTTCTGTCCGATTTGGTGAAGTTTCAGCCAGAAACTAGTAGTCCATTGGTCGTTTTGGGCCAATTCCTAGCTCCTTTCAGCCCCTGCTATAAAACACGCTAAACAGCGTTTTCCAGCTTGTACCAACTCAGCACAGATCCTCGTGGTGGCCTGCAGAGTGATCCAAGCAGCAGAGAGCTAAAAGAGTGACTTTCTACCAGATATAAGTATTTTTGTGGCTTTCCCACTGTTATTTAAGCTAGCGACTGCATTTCGCCTGTTTTATTGCTACTTTAAGTGATTTCTGCATTTTACACTGTTTATTGCACTTTAAGTTACTAATTGTTGCAAATTGTTTCTGTAGGCTACACACTAAAGTGCGCTAGCCGATTTACAGCATTTATAGCATTTACTGTCTGTTTTTTCCTTGTCTCTGTAAAAAAACAAAAAATCTCTTGTTTTCCTGCCTTACTGAACTAGAGTAGTCCAGTTTCAGAGTTGCTGATCCCTGGGCTTTGTTTTTAGTTCCTGTTACTGATCCATTGCCTTATTAGGAAGGAGGGAAGTTTCTTTGCTTACCAGTGGGAGTGGGAAGCACTGAGCTGCCTTTTGTCTGATTTGGTGAAGTTTCAGCCAGAAACTAGTAGTCCATTGGTCGCTTTGGGCCAATTCCTAGCTCCCTTCAGCCCCTGCTATAAAACACGCTAACGCGTAAGCTGATTTAATGAGTTACCACTGTTGCACACAAGAGCAGCGGTTAAACAAGGTTAAACTATTTGGGCCATCTAAATTCCACTCTTCCAATTTTCCCTTAAAACTACCTTCCTCGAGCTGTACTGCTGATCTAACCAGCATATCCTATAACTGAAAAGTTCATCTCTACTTGATTCCCAAGTAGACTATTCTCTATCTGTAAAGCCTAGCACTTACTCCTACAGTACTTGCACCTTGATAAAGCACTCTTATTATAGATAGTACCCCACCAGCCTAAAACCCACTTCCCCCGGAGTCCTTTGAAAGTCACTTTATCTACTACTTCTAGTATGTCGAGGGATCAGTTGCTAGTGTCCTCTCCAGCTCAACTGGTGAACCTGGAAATATTGAGGCAATGTTACAACTGCCTCATGTACACAGACAATCCTCTCCTTCTCCCACAAAACACAAATACATGCGAGAGATGCAACTATACAGCCAAACTGGAGGCTGAGCTCTCTCAACATAGGACTGGCAAGACCAGACAGGAGGAGAAGGTAACCACACACAATACATACCCAGTCACACATGGTACCATCACAACTTCAAATCATACACATACTCACACAAAGACATACTCAGAGGCTCTGATCAAAAATTTACCAAAACAGCAGAGGCCACCTAAGCAGACACCCAAACAACTACCACCTCACGACCCAACACATGCAACACATAGACCACACAGTCAGAGTGTCAAACAGTCACAGCCCTTAAGGCCAAACAAAATGCCAGACACACTTGTCATTGGTGATTCCATAGTCAGACACACTGACGTCCCGCTCACCAGACTGAGTAAAGAGAAGGTCACAGTAAGCTGCCTGTCGGGCGCTAGAATCCGCCACATAACGCAAGCACTCAGGTCTCTCAACAGCAGGTACAAGTACGACTCAGTCATTGTCCACGCTGGTGTCAACGACCTGAGACGTACCTCCTTGGACTACATGAAAAGGGACATCGAGGAGCTCTCTGATTATGTAGCCCAGGCAGGTATGACCCTGACCTTGAGCAGTATCCTGCCTTCACCTAGAATGATGCCACAATACAGTGATAAGATGGTCAGCTTTAATAATTGGCTTAAATTCTGGTGTCATTCAAAGGGGATCCAATGTCTGTCTGCCTGGAATGACATGCTGGACAAGCCACGCTGCTTCACAAGGGACGGCTTGCACCTGTCACCCTGGGCTTCCGGATATTGGCAAAGGCTCTTGCCACCCCATTGTGCCTTTTTAGGCAAGGCTCAAATTCTAAACCTACCACCCTAGAACACCAAAAGGAAAAAACTAAGGGTAATGCTGCTCAATGCCAGAAGTCTCAATCTCAAGATGCACGCACTCGAGGCCCTTCTCAATATGGAGAACATCGATGTCTGTGCTGTGACAGAAACCTGGTTCAAGGCTCCTGAGAGCACCCCAGCACTAACAGGTTTCACCTCGTATCATGCGTTCGGCCCCAAAATCCGGACAACACCAAGAAAGGAGGGTGTCCATATTCATAAAGGACACCCACACCTCAAGGTTGGTGGCAACGCACGATGCATCGGAGACCATCCAGGTGCAATTAACCATAGGCAAGACTGCTCTGCAATTTGTAGCATGTTACAGGCCACCCTCTCAAACTCAGGAACCTCACATGGCCTTCCTGAAAACATTGGAGGGGATAAATGTATCTCCAAACACCATCATACTAGGTGACTTCAACTACCCTAATATAGACTGGGAACACTACTCAAGCCCGAACACTCTAACCCAAAGATTCCTGGAGTTCATAAACTCAAATGCCATGGAACAACTAGTCACCATCCCCACAAGAGGAGAAAACATACTTGATCTCATCATCACGAACATGGGATCAAAATGTTAACACTGGAAGTATACCCCTCACTGGTGAGATCAGATCATAAACTAATCTCGCTGGAGGTCCTCATCCCGCCCCCACCTGAAACAAAAAAGACCACAGTGAAAAACTTCTCAAAAGCCAATTTCACACTTCTAAAAACTAGTTGGTCTCCTTTAAGGCCCCTGAGCCAGTGGTAAACATTACTCAAACCGCTGAATCACTTACAAATGCCTTCTACCAGCACCTACAGGACTGCATGGATAAGGCAATCCCAAACAAAACTAAGACTCTCTGTACCAAAGGCAAGCGTCCAGTCTGGTGGACCCCAGCCATAAACAAGCTCTACAACAAAAGGAGGAAGCTACTACAAGATAGAGCAAAATCCTTGAAAGGTAAGACACCTTTGATCATTATAAGTAAAAACTAAGAGCTCTCATAAAATCATCCAAGGCAAATTTTGAGAGAAAAATCGCCAAGGACTCTAAAGAGAATCATAAGGCCTTCTTTAGCTATGTTAGAAACCTAGGAGGAAACTCCCAGATATGCTCAGAATTAGTTCAAAATGATGTGAAAATTACTGAACCTACACACATTGCCAACATACTGGCTGACAGGTTCAGTGCAAACTTCTCCCCTCCCCAAAAGGAGAGATATCTATTCCAGAGGATTGTAGCCCCCAAACATCTCCAACGCCCAGGTGAGAACTGCCCTCACTAAGGCAAAAAACACAGCATCCATGGGACCGGATGGTGTCCCCGGCTGTGTGCTTCATGAACTCAACGAGGAATTAAACCCACAGTTAGGACAGCTGTTTAATCTTAGCCTCACCTCAGGATACATGCCAAGGAGTGGCGCGGCGACTGTGGTCCCACTTCATAAGGGCGGTGCCTCCACAGACCCTGGAAATTACCGCCCCATTAGCTTGACAAGCCTTATCTGCAAAGCCATGGAGAGGATCATAATGGAACTCATAAATAAAGACATAGGAACTTGCAGACTTTGGATCCAACCCAGTTTGACTTTGTCAAAGGCAGATCCTGCCTCTTAAACTTGGTTGACTTTTTGAGACAGTCACCAAGGCCATTGATGAGGAAAGGCAGTCCATACAGCCTACCTCGACCTGGCAAAGGCCTTGACACAATACCCCACTCAGGTATCATCGAAAAACTCATCAGCTTGAATGTAAACCCATACATCACAAGATGGGTTGCAAACTGGCTAAGTGACAGAACCCACAGGGTCAGAGTTGCTGGAGCCATGTCAGACTCAAAGCCTGTCACAAGTGGTGTCCCACAGGGCTCAGTCCTGGGTCCACTCTTGTTCGGCATCTACTTTTCTGAAGTACAAGCAAACACAGGAGGGTTATGGCTGACAAAGTTTGCAGATGACTGCAAACTGGGCGCCATAGTCGAAAACACATCTGACACAGATATCCTCCAGAAGGGCCTCACAGAAACGGATAACTGGTGCCAGAGCCATGGCCTGAAGTTAAACGCCAAAAAATGCATAGTCATACCCTTCGGGAAAAACAAGGTTACCCTAGCTACCATATAGGTGGCAATCCACTGAGCACAGAAAAAGTCATCAGAGATCTGGGGACCCAGGTTGACAGTAGCTTTTCGTTTGACACTCATGTTGCTAAAGTAGTTAGGAAAACCTTCTATATCACCCACCTGATCATGAAGGGATTCACATCTAGATCAAGGGAGGTCATCGTCCCCCTGTACTCATCACTCATTAGACCTATGATTGAGTACAATGCCCCGTTTGGAATGTATCTGACCAGACACCTGCTGCAGCTTGAAAGGCCCCAAATGTTCCTCACCAAAAGGATAAAGGGTCTCAAAAATATGTCTTGTGCTGCCCGACTGAAAGAACTCCAACTCTATTCAGTCTCATACCGCTTGCTCAGAGGTGACCTGTGCCTGACATATAAGGCCATGTCAAACCCAGATTTGATGAATATGCTTCACCTTAAAAAATCTAGATCCCTCAGAACCACAAGGGCGGGAGACTTAAACCTTGACACGGTTATAAATAGAACGTGCTGGAGGGACAGATTCATCACCCAGAGACTCCCTATGCTGTGGAACAAAATCCCGGTACATGTGAGGCAGAGCACCTCTCTGGCCTTGTTCAAGAGGAATCTTGACCAATGGATGGGAGATTGCAGATATACCCCAGGGATTACTTCAGTGTCACTGCTTGACAGAGGCACAGCAAAATGATAGGCATAGTTTTTATTCAAACTAAAGGGGTGGCGAAAGCCACATAACTATGGGCTAGGCTTATAAATGCCCTTGGGCAGATAGCCTAGTATGAACCTATGAACCTATGAAATGCATAGATACATCGACTGAAAACCACACAGTAATTCAGTATGCTGATGATTGTACTGTGCTATGCTCCGTTCCCTCTATATGTCAACTTCAGAAGCTAACACACACACACGCGCGCACACTCTTTCAGTTGTAAAACGCCAACCTGTAAACTTCAGCGACTCGTATATGGCAGAGCTAATATTTTCCTCATACGTTGCAGCTGCCAAAATAAAACAGAAGTTGCCTCTGAAAGCAAAACACCTGTAGAAGTCATTCAAACTAAGTTACTGGAAGTCATCATTGACAGAAGAGTGTTTTAAAAAAAAAACAGAAACTGGGATTAAGCCAAACCATACATTAAAGATTTCAGTCGCCTAATAATAGAGTGCTCCTGTTACATAGCCTCCACTATACCGCTGCTGTCCTAATAAATATCCATCACACACTTAAGCTACATCTGCAGCAAATCTACAAAGTAGGGCTCGCCACTGCATCACATTTAAAGACATTAGCATGGCTTGAGATACAAAATACTCTGTCTCCAAGTTCAAAAGGTTCATAGTGTCCTAAACAAAACTGGCAAATGTCTTAGTCTAAACTGAAAGTTTCACTCCAGCAAGGCATCCCAGAGCCACAAGTCACATTGAGACTCCTTGTACACACATGTGACATCCCCACTTTGGGTCAGTAATCAAGGAGCCTGAATCCCCACTGCTGGCACTAGAGAGGGATGTTCACTTGGAGCAAAAATGGATACACCCACTATTTTCGGATGTAGCTTTCTGCATCATGCACATTTTCCCTTAAGGGCACCCAGGGAACACACTCCATCCAGGGTCTGTATTTCTCTTATCTGTCTCTAGGTCCCCAGTAAGACTCTCCACTAGCACAGCTATTAAGTTGAGACCTCAGCCGAGTGTCCAAGCCAAGTTCTCCAGCAACCCTGTCTGTGAAACCTGTGCTTTGTGTCCCTGCTCTAAACAGCTGGCAGATGCACTCTTTGAGATTTGATTTTCATACACACACACACACACACACACACACACACACACACACACACACACACACACACACACACACACCTGGGAAATTCGGGAACAGATTTGCTAGCTGTGCCCCCTTCTGCCCAGACTATAAGGTAGTTACACTGTCACCAGACACTCCAAAGTCGACTACTGTAAAGCTTTTGCAAGGGTACCTAATTATACTGAGGGAAATTAATATTAATACAAATGGTAGTTTGACCAACAGGCTTTCAGGAGCGAACAGAGCTGTCACCAAGTATATACAAGTACTCACAGAGATTAAAATATTCTCTGAAAGACCAGGCACAATAAAAAGTTTAAATATATTTTATAATAAATGTGAAAAGAACATGGAAATACTAAATATCTATTTACTGTAAACGCCAGAGTTTAAATAACAGGGAATATTAAAATAACACAGATGAATAGATTCACACAGATACAGAAAAAACATACTTAACTAATCTCACTATATTATTGTTTGATCTAAAGAATTACTATTCCCTGGTCACTTACTAGAGCAAGGCAGGATGAAGTAGGTAAGGGGACCTTTTTTGTCTGATTCCAAAAACAGACTGCTATGAGACTTAAGTCTCATCTGGTATTAAAATATCATTACAAAGCTGGCTTACAGAATGACATCACACACATCTGGTCATATGACTTCTGGTTCCCATACTACTCGTTTGACTAGAAGCTGCCAGGATTTAGCACACATGGCTTTCAATGCATATCTCGAGCTTTGATAGTTTATCACAGCATCTGAAAGTTGTAAAACAATTTTAACACTTCTGCTTTTCCTACAGAGACTAACAAACCATGCTTCTTAGAGACATTGTGTCTCTGGCATCATTCAAAGCTGTGAGATAACATCTTTATGGCCTAGACCCAGTAATTTCATTTCAGAACATTTTTCAGTTAGCTGCAGCTGGACTGTGATTAACCTCTTTTCTTCCAGTATCCTTTGTTACAGTATGTGCATTTCAACAGATACAATAATGTATATTTCTTTCTCTATCCAGCAGGACACACTGTTAATAAATTTTTTAACACAAGCAACTTTACAAATACATTTTCAACACAAACATCTGTACAAATCAGTTTGATATACAAATGACATGTAATTCTTTACACAATTCCAGCTAGTTGTGCTGACATATGTTACACATCTACTGCCCTACTTCTCCTGGCATAGCTGGCTGGCAATACCTCACATTGTCACAATATACATGGAATTCTTTTACCAAATGACATTAGGAAAGAACAATCCATACCTTAAATTCCAGCCTCAACTAAAATCACATCTAATAACCAAATGATGATGCTGATGTGACCCAATACCACAGTGAGTAAAGATCTTATTGTACTGCTTCTTTTACTATTACTATGTAACCCCTACTCACCACATGCGCATGCACGCTAAGCCTGTATCGAGCTGATGTTCATCGTGTTACACTGCTGCAGTCATTACACTTTGGTTATCCTGCCGTCAGGCGGTGCCGCAGTCGGCCAGAGTTCCAAAGTCTTGGTCCGGCGTCGGTTGCTGTCGCTTCTTCCCTGACATCAGTGCGCCAGGGGTATATAAGATGCATCCGATGCCATTTTCTCCAGTCTTTCTTGCCGCGCGATACCCGAAACAGAAGCAGTTTGTAAGTGCCGGTCGGCCGACTCCTGAGATTTTCTAAGTCAAATTTCACATCTGAAGTCTTCAATAAAGCCAAGTACCCCGTTGGGGAAACTTTTTTTCTTGCCTCAGACCGATGTCAGAAAAAGTTAATAATTGTATTTCTTGTGGGAAGCAAATACCTCATAAGGACTTCCACTCTTACTGTATTCCATACCTAGGCCCTGATCACGACGTCACTAGTTGTCGGTTTTGTGCTAGATTTAACAAACGCACTATAAAAAGACGTTTTGATTTTGCTTTACACTACTTTGAACGAAGGTTCAATTATACTATGCCGTCGGATCAGCCGACCGCAATACCGAAAAAACGCAAGGACAAGGATAAAGACAGGCATCCAAGGTCCAAAACCGATGACGAAACCTCTTCTAGGCCAGTCGCCGGTTCTCAGTGAGGTGCTTTCGCAGCCCCTGACACCCGCTACCTCAGAGCCACAGGCCGCCTCCGACTCCCACGTGGAGACAAACTAGGCCTCTGGAAACTCAAGGTATTGGGCCTACGGAAACTAATCCCTCAGATGGATCTGGAGCCGCTGAGCAGGCATTCGGCTTCTGAGGGTGTTTTCAGACCTTCATAACTTACCATTAAAACAACAGCCAAGACAAAAGTACCATTAAAAACAAAGAAACAAGTACAGCATTCTCCTGGACAGTCCTCCATGCCTAAGAAACAGATGCTTAAAATGGCCGAAGACCTCATTACTCTAATCAGGGGTTCCCACCCCCCTCCTGAGAAAAGGCCTAGGCAGGATACAGACTATGATTCCTCTGATCAGGTTTCCATTTCCTCCGATTCCTCTTCAGACCAGGGATACTCTCTACCCCCCTGTGAGGAGTCTGATGCTGAAGAATCTATCCCTTCAGCCTCTCCTCCTGAGGATTATTCTTTTGGAGAAACTTTACATACCATGAGGGAGCATTTCCATTGGCAAAGTCAGGATTACTCAGAATCCAAGAAAAGGCTCAGGGATTTCCTTTTATTGCTTCAGCACAGGCCCCTGGCTATTCCGCCTGTGATAGATATTGTGGATGATGTGTTCTCTGAATCCAGCTCATCTCCTGATTCTTTGCCCCCTGCATCAGCCAAGCCAGATAGGTATTATAGAGTCCCTGACTCTCACATGTTTCTTTATAAAAACCCTTCTGCTGATCCAGAAACTATTTCTCAGGGTCCAAAAGGGGTTAAGGCTTCCATTGCAATAAATCCAGTACCCTCTGACAGAGATTCCAGAGCTTTGGATAGATGGTGGAAGAAAGTATACACTTCTGCAACTTTAGCAGTAAGAGCTGTAAATTGCCAGTTTCACATGCTTAAGTACCAACCATATTTAATGGCTCAGTTAAACAGAAAATGCTTGGAAGCTCAGAAGCTCCTGATTGTAAAGAAATGCAGAATTTATTGCATGCTGTTGAACAGGTGGGAAAACATACTCTGCAATGTGGTTTTGATTCTTTAGAGGCCTCTTGTAGAACCGCAGTTACAGGTTCTGTGATTCAAAGACATGCTTGGTTAAAAGAACAGAGTTTACCTGATCATGTTAAGGCAAAATTATCGGACGCTCCTTTACAGCATGATACCTTGTTTGCTGTTAAGGCAGAAGAGGTGTTAAAGAAAATGGAGGATAAAGCTAAATCTGTGCAAACAGTCAAGGATTTCTTACAGGTACAGCCACCTCGATTTAGCAGAAATTGGCCAACAAATAACTTTCCAGTGTCAGACAGGTCACAGAGAGGCAGATACAGACGCCCAAGAGGCAGATCTCAACCCCAAGGCTCAAATAGACAACGACAGTGGGGCTCCTCAACCCCAAAAGGAGGTGAGGACAAGTCTCAACCTTAAAGGAAACGGTCACAATGACTTTCCCCTTCGTACGCCAAGCACTTCCCTTTTGAAAGCCCTCTTAGGGGGAAAACTAGCACTTTTTTCTCAAAACTGGCAAACAATCACCCAAGACAAATGGGTTCTGAATATTGTGTCTCAAGGTTACAGGTTCCACTTTCATACTGTACCAAGGCTAAAAGGAATGCCAGACCTGCCACAAAATCAATGGGCAGAGGCACAAAAACTAATTTCAGCCCTCATGGACATGAGAGCTATTCAAAAAGTACCACAACAGTAACAAGGACGAGGATTTTACTCAAGACTCTTCCTGGTCCCCAGAAAGGACAAGACCTGGAGGCCCATACTAGACCTTTCAATTCTAAGTACTTACCTGGATATTCCGAAATTCAAAATGTTGACATTGCAGCAGTTTCTACCCATGCTGGGCAAGAAAGCTTGGCTTGTTACTCTGGACCTCAAAGAGGCATACCTGCATGTCCCTGTCAGACAAAATTGCAGAAGATACCTCAGATTCAAAGCTGGTACAATGCACTACCAATTCTCTGCACTGCCCTTTGACTTATCTACTGCGCTCAGGGTCTTCACAAAGTGCCTGGCACCAGTAATTGCATTTTGCAGACAAAAAGGAATTCAAATATGTCCATACCTGGACGACTGCCTCATTCAAGCAGAGACAAAGGATATTCTTCTACAGCATCTGGCATTTGTAAAAAGGTTGCTAATTTCTCTAGGGTACACAGTAAACGAAAAGAAGTCAAAACTAGTGCCCTCTCAACAGATTATATTCCTGGGTGCCAGCTTAAATACAATGGCCCAGATGGCTTACCTCACACCAGACAAACAAGTCCAACTAACTCAATATTTTCAACTACTGGCAAAAAAGTCCCATCTCCCTGCAAGAAAAATTCTGCAGGCCCTTGGATTCATGGCATCCTGCATACTACTAATACCATATGCCAGACTGCATATGAAGAAATTACAATGATACCTAAAAAGTGTTTGGACTCAATACTCTCACAGTTTAGAAGCAGTAATACCAATGATTCCCTGCCTACAACAGGAGTTTCTATGGTGGGCACAGGCATGTCACCTAAACAAGGGTCAGCCTTTTACCCTACCCACAGCCAGGCAGACTCTAACAACAGATGCTTCGGATTACGCCTGGGGAGCACACATGGCAGGAAAATGCATTCAGGGCAAGTGGACCACAGACCAGATGCATCTTCACATCAATCAAAAAGAGATGTTGGCTGTTCAAAATGCCCTAACAGCTTTCAAGGACCTTCTGCATCCAGGACAATTATTATTAAAGACAGACAACACCACAGTAATGTGGTACATAAACAAGCAAGGGGCACTCATTCTTATCCCCTATGCAGGCAAGCCATGACCTTGTGGAACACAGCTCTAACGTATCAAGTTCACCTGCAAGCACAATTCCTGCCAGGAAAGAAAAATACTCTGGCAGATGATCTAAGCAGAAATATCATGGACCCTCACGAATGGAAATTGAATCCACAAATCTTCAACATGGTAACGCAAAACTGGGGATGCCCAGACATAGATCTTTTTGCCTCCCCACTGAATTGCCAATTACAAAAATTCTGCACAAGGACTTATCACAAACAAGCATGGAAAGTGGATGCTCTTTTGTTCAGCTGGAAAAACCTAAAAGTTTATGCCTTCCCGCCACTGCCTCTCCTTTCAAAGGTACTCCTAAAAGCCAGACAAGAAAAACCACAGATGATCCTGATTGCTCCAGACTGGCCACGCCAGCACTGGTACCCCATCTTAAGGAACTTAGTTCAAGGCCCACCATGGATTTTGCCTCAAATTCCACACCTTCTGACTCAACACAACAATCAGATCCTGCACGGTCAGCTCAAAACCCTAAACCTGGCTGCATGGCAGATTCATTAGTCAAACAGGCAACACGTCTTTCTAAAGCTGTTATGGATGTCATTTTGGAGGCCAGGAGACCTAGCACCAGGAAAGCTTACTCAGAAAAATGGAAGAGATTCGGCACCTGGAACCAGGCTCAAAGCCTTGACCCTCTTGTTCAAACATTCCTCAGATTTTACAATACTTAACTGAGATGCTGGACAGAGGCCTATCCTTCTCATCAATTAAGATCCACACCTCTGCCATTTCAGCACATTACAACACGGATCCTCCTTTATTCTCTCATCCCTTGCTAAAGCAGTACCTCAGAGGGTCTAAAAACATAAGACCGCCCCGGAGAGCACCAACACCAACTTGGGACCTCAATTTCGTTTTGGAAAAACTAACCTTGCTACCTTTTGAACCAGCCAATACAGCCGATCTAAAATTTATATCATGGAAAACAGCTCTGCTCCTGGCAGTAACTTCAGCACGCAGTGGAACCTTTTATAATTTTTCATCAGGACAGGGTTTCTTTAAGTACAAACCCTACCTTTTATGCCAAAGGTGGTATCTAGTGTGGCTCTTAACCAAACCATCCATTTGCCAACTTTTTATCCAAACCCCCAGAATAAAGGGGATAGACTTCTACATTCTTTGGACATAAACAGGCAGCTACGCTTCTACTTGGACAAAACAAAAGCTTTCAGGAAAATTGAGCAACTTTTTGTAGCATATGCTGCAGGATCACAGGGCAAGGCTATCTCAAAGCAGACTATATCCAAATGGATAGGACACTGTATTCGTTACTGCTACACACAGCATGGAAAATCAGTCCCAAATAACATTAGGCCACATTCCACCAGGGCAACAGCCACTTCAACAGCCTTTCTTAGAGGAGTACCTACCAAGGAAATTTTGGAGGCTGCAACTTGGAGTTCAGTGCACACCTTTACCAAGCATTACCACCTGCCTCTTTACTCTAAATCCAGAGCAGGATTTGCCACTGCAGTTCTGCAGGGCCTCATAGCCAATTCTAACTCTATAGACCAGCCACCCAACCTTAGCTTTGGGATTCTACCCAAGTGTAATGACTGCAGCAGTGTAACACGATGAACATAGTACAGTTTTGTACCTACCATAAATGTAGATGTTAGAGTGTTCACACTGCTGCAGTCCAGGTTACCCTCCCTCCATCCCCTCTGAACTAGCTGGACTTATCTATGCCCTTCTATCCTATACAACCTTTGTGGTGTATTTGCTTGTAACTGAAGGTATTGTTTTTATTTCATATGTATATTTTTTATTAGCAATATGTATTGCCTACCTACTTGGGGGCACCTGACATCTGGGGCAAGAAAAACTTAAGAAAATGGCGTCGGATGCATCTTATATACCCCTGGCACACTGAAGTCAGGGAAGAAGTGACAGCAACCGACGCCGGACCAAGACTTTGGAACTCTGGCCGACTGCGGGACCGCCTGACGGCAGGATAACCCAAGTGTAATGACTGCAGCAGTGTGAACACTCGAACATCTACATTTATGGTAGGTACAAAACTGTACTTTTCTTACTACCTTCACCATACCCATTTCTCCCTACAACCCTGTAACTTTCCATTTCATGTTATTTCTTTAGTATTGTAAGTACTATGACTACTACTCAACAGTCTTTTATTCCCAGTGAGCTTCTCACAACTTCCATCACATTTTAATTGACCACAGTGGAATAGCTCAGTATCTTTTTCTCTCAAGAGTTACTCATTACAGACGTTAATTTATTTACTTGTTCCTTGAAAAATGTACAAAATTGTTGTAGATAGATGAAAGGAGCAGTCAGTATTTTATGTACCCTAAAATTGCTATTGATGTTCATCGTGCATACAGCTGCAGTCATAACAGATGGGTTCTCCTGCCGTCAGGCGGGTCCTCGGTCGGCCGAATTCCAAAGTCTAGGTCCGGAGTCGGTTGTCGTCGTTTCTTCCCTGACGTCAGTGCGACAGGGGTATAAAAGAACCAGCCGACGCCATTTTCTTCAGTCTTTCTTGCCGCGCGGTGCCCGAAGCAGAAGCAGTTCGCAAGTGCCGGTCGGCCAGCTCCTGAGATTACGAAAAATTTGGAACCGAAGTCTTCTTAAAAGCTAAGTACCCGTTGAAACTTTTCTTGCCTCAGACCGATGTCAGACAAAGTTAATAATTGTATTTCTTGTGGGAAGCAAATACCGCATAAGGATTTCCATTCCCTCTGTATACCTTGTTTAGGCCCAGACCACGACGTCTCGGTCTGTCGCTTTTGTGCTACATTCAACAAACGCACTATTAAGCGTCGGGTGGAATTTGCCCAGCATTATTTTGGGAAAGCATTTAACTATACTATGTCGTCGGATACTCCGACTCCGGTTTTGTCTAAAAAACGCAAAGACAAGGACCGACACTCGAGGTCCGCGGCCTCTACCGACACCACGCCAAAGCCGACTACACGTGGTCCGGTTCTCAGCGGCGCCCTCGCAGCCCCTGATTACCGGCGACACATCTTTGGCGGTGTCTCCTGTACCCGAGGTCGCAGGCTCCTCGGCCCACACCCTGACTACAGATACCGAAGCCACGCTTGGCGTTGAGAAACAGAATGTGGACAGGTCCACCTCCACTCAAGGTGTCTTCAGACCTTCCTCTTCTTTCTCCATCAAGGCTTTCACCAAGTCTAAAGCTACCATGCACCCTAAGAGACCAGCTACACAGGGCCCATCTCCAGGCCCCATGCCTAAGAAACAGATGCTTAAAATGGCTGAGGATTTAATTACTCTAATCAGAGGTTCTCAGCCACCTCCGGACAAAAGACCCAGAGTGGAGGAAGATTCCCCCTCCTCTGATCAGGGCTCCATTATTTCAGAGCACTCTGATTATCAGGAACAGTCTTACTCCCCTTTTGAAGACTCTGATGCAGAGGAATCTATTCCTTCTGTATCCCCCCCTGAGGATTACTAATTTGGTGAAACTCTGCATACCTTAAGGGAACACTTCCACTGGGAAGGCCAGGATTATTCAGATTCCAAGAAAAGGCTCAGGGAATTTCTTTTGTTACCCCAGCACAGGCCTCTGGCTATACCTCCTGTCCTGGACATCCTAGATGATGTTTACTCGGAGGCCTGCCTTAACCCGGACTCTCTTCCTCCAGCTCCAGTTAAGCCTGACAGGTACTACAGGGTTCCTGACTCGCACCAATTTCTATACAAAAGCCATGCTGCTGACCTAGAAACCATCTCACAGGGGCCCAAGGGAGTTAAGGCCTCCATTGCCAAAAACCCATTGCCTTCCGAGAGAGATTCCAGATCCTTAGAAAGGTGGGGGAAAAAGGTATATACCTCGGCTACCTTATCCATGAGGGCCTTAAACTGTCAGTTTCATATGCTAAAATACCAACAGTTTCTGTTATCTCAATTGAAAAGTAAAATGTCACAACCTGAACAACCAGACATGAAGGAGTTACAGGATTTGATGCATAGTGCAGAACAAGTGGGTAAACATACCTTACAATGTGGTTTTGATGCTCTAGAGGCCTCATGTAGAGCTGCTGTTACAGGCTCAGTCATACGTAGGCATGCCTGGCTCAAGGAACAAACCTTGCCTGATCATGTCAAAGCTAAATTACTAGACGCCCCTCTTCAAAAGGATGTACTATTTGGGGTAAATGCTGAGGAAGTATTACGGAAAATGGAGGAAAAGGCTAAATCAATGCAAACTGTGAAAGAATTTCTGCAGGTTCAACCCCCACGTTTTAGTAGAAATTGGCCTTCCAAAAACTGGTCCTTTCCTGCCACAGACAGACCCCAAAGAGGCAGATACAGGCGCCCGAGGAGCAGGGGACAAACACAAGGCTCGTACAGAGGCAGACAATGGCAAGCTCCTACAAAAAGAGGTGGTGAGGACAACTCGCAATCTTTCAGAAAGCAAAACCAATGACTTTCCCCTTTGCATGCCAACCAGGTCTCAAATGGCAGCCCCCTTAGGAGGAAAGCTGGCACTATTCTCAAAAAATTGGCATATTGTCACAAAGGACAAATGGATCCTGAACATTATAAACAGAGGCTACAAATTCCATTTTCATACCCTTCCAAAAATGAAAGGCATGCCAAACCTGCCACACAATCAAAGGGCAGAGGCACAAAAACAAATTTCAGATCTTATAAACATGAAAGCTATTCAAGAGGTACCTACACACGAACAAGGTCAAGGTTTTTATTCCAGGCTATTTCTGGTGCCAAGGAAGGGAAAAGATTGGAGACCTATTTTGGATCTTTCCGTCCTAAACACAATGTGATAGTGTTCAATCTCGCCGTTTGTTCTTACACATGGGTTCGGAGCCGATCCTCGGCTCCGTGTCGGCCGCTTGCAAGCTCTGCATCGAGAAGAAGCTCGAGACAACCTAATACCCACAATCCCCCTCTGCCTTTACCTCAGATCTAGTTTGCCGCTGCTGCGTTCGCATCGCTGGGAGCTAGCTCGAGCAACTTGAGATAAGATATAACTTTTAATTTTGTTATATATTAGAAAAATTTGTTCTAAAAGTACTTTTTGGTAGTGTATGTGTGTGTGTAGGTAGAAATTCTCGGTACCGTTAAGTTTATTTAACTGGTTAGAGTTTTTCGGGGCCTTCACCCCTTACTTAAATTTGACAACCGGACTGACACATATATCTGATTCGACTTTTTTCTATTGGATTTGTCTCTTATACTGGACTTGACTTTTCTCTTACCTGTAAGATGTCTGAGAAAATTAAATCAGGCTTTAAACGTTGCCAGTGTGGCCAAAAAATGTCAGTTACTGACAACCATAGTTCCTGTGTCTACTGCCTTGGCCCTCTCCACTTACAAGAGGACTGTTCAATTTGTCACTCTTTTAGTGGGAGGGTCATGACAGATAGGCGCAGGAAACTCATGGACAGGGGGTTATTAAAACCTTCCTTTCAGGAGGCTCTGGATGCTTCAGACCAGGCATCCAAATCCTCGAAGGAATCGAAGACGTCGGAGCCCAAGTCATCGGCTCCGAGCTCTTCGAGTAAAGTTAGATCACCGGTTCCACAGACTTCGGGCCGAGTGTTCAACTAGTGTCGGTTCCTGAGCCTCGAGTCTTGGAACCGGTGATGGAGCTCCCTCCTCGACTCTATTGAGGTCGGCTCCGTCTTGGTTCCTTGACCCGTTCTTCTTCTAAGCTCTCCGATGTCGATGTGGATCGTGTGGTGCAGAAGTTATTGGAGCATTCGGCCCTATCCAAACTTATTTCGGTTTCCACCCAGTTGGTGTCGAAACTTGAAGGCCTTCCATTGTCTCCATCCATTCCTCCTCCGAGACCTGTCCAGTCTTTGGAGCCGGAAGAGGTTGATCTTCTGATTGTGGAGCCCTCGGGTCCAGAACCGTCCTTTTCTCGGTCTGTTCCTCTCACCTCGACTCCGTCGGACCTGGTACCGGAGTCTCGGAGCCGACGATCTGTCCTTGGTTCCGGGGCCGAGAGTCGAACCGACGTTTCGGTTCCGACTCTCCCCTCGGGCCTCGGCGGATCGATTCGGCTCCGTCCTCGGGTCGATGCCTTCGTGCCTGTTTCGGGATTCTTCCCATTTCTTGAACCGGGAGATTCTTCGACTCGGGACCCGGGGGCTTTTGATCTCATGAGGAAGGTGTTGTCTACCCAGACAACCACATCAGTAGAAGCAACCTCTCCTCCCCATAAAGGGCCGTTATCCTCCTCTGCACCCACGGCCACATCCAAGCGTCGAGCACCGGTGTCTCAGCCACCCCTGGAGGGTGCCCCCTCTTCCTCGGAGGCTTCTTCGGATGCTCCCCACGAAGAAGTTCCTAGGAAAAGATTGTGTAAGAGGAGACACTTAGATTCTCCTCAAGAATCCTTGACATCCGATACTGACTTAGATGAATCAGAAGGGTCCGGTAAGTCACCTTCAGAAGATGTCTCTTTTTCTGACATATTGGAGATCCTGAAACAGAGAGGTGACTGGCAGTCCCTTCCCCCTTCTGAGGATGAGTCAGTCTTGCTGAAGGCATTCGGTGCTCGCCCTTCCTCCTCCTGGGTCACTCCGCCCTTCGATGAATTAATGGAACTTATTGCTCGAAGGGCGTGGGAGGCTCCTGACACAGTGGAACCAGTCCCTAGGAAACCCAATAAGTATATCACTGCACCCCAGGACAAGACTTAGTTGACAAAAGGAGTTCCAGTGGACGCTATGGTGGTGGCAGCGGCCACGAAAGAGGAGATGTCGGAATCTTCCTCATCTGTCCATCCCCCTAATAAAGATTCTAGGACTATGGACAGGTATGGGAAGCGCATTTTTAGTTCAGCGGCTTTTTCCATGCGATCCCTGAACTATTTGACCCACTTTACACGACTACAGAGGGATCTAGTCAAAGAGTTGGGAGATACCCTCCAGGGTACTACAGATGCTGCTGTCTCAGAGAAAGTGACAGCGCAACTTAATACCCTTACATCCATTGTGAACTCGTCCATGAGGCTGATCTCTTACGCAGCCGAAGGTTCGAGTAGGGCAGCAGCTTCAGCGATTGCTCTTCACAGACAATCCTGGATGCGCTTATGTTCATTTGCGGAAGCCTTCAAGTCTTCCTTTACTAACGCCCCATTTGACGGTGCCACTCTTTTTGGCCCCAAAGTAAAGGAGACCCTTACCCGGTGTGAGCAGGAGGGAAAGACTCTGTCTGCTGTCGGAGTCCGTTTTTCCACCCCAACCAGACCGTACCCCAAAGGGCAACGTGGTGGAAGAATGTGGTTTCGAAAACCCCAAGGATCTTTCCCAGGCACACAGGGTGATGCCCCTTCTAGAGGCAGAGGAGGGGGCAGAGGTGGAAGACGCCACCCTGGTGGCAGAGGGGGTCCGCAGAATCAAGGTGACAGGGATACACTCCCTGGTAAACCTTTCCAGCACTCCTGAGAGGAGGCCCGACTGTCCTGCTCTGGAGGCAGTCGGGGGTCGCTTAGCTTTATACCCTCAGGCCTGGCAAAACATAACTATAGACAAGTGGGTAAAAAGCGTGGTTACCAGAGGTTACAATATACCATTTCTATCCTATCCCATTCCAAAGAAAAGACTCCCAGATGTGCCGCCCCATCTGCGAGAGCCAGCAGCTATAGAAATTTCAAAGCTGCTAGAAAAAAGTCATCCAACCAGTCCCAGCGGACCAAAGAGGATTCGGAACTTACTCAAGGTTCTTTTTAGTTCCGAAGAAAACAGGGGACTGGAGGCCCATTCTGGACCTAAGCTACCTCAATACCTTCGTCAGGAAAGAAAAGTTCCGAATGGTCACGCTTCAATCGATCCTTCCATTCTTACAGAAGGACGACTGGATGTGCTCAATAGATCTGAAGGATGCATACTACCACATCAAAATGGCCAGGGCATCCAGAGATCATTTGCGCTTCCGGCTGGGTGCCAGTCACTTTCAGTTCGAGCCCTGCCCTTTGGTCTGACCTCAGCCCCAGGGTCTTCACCAAATGCATGGCAGTGGTAGCGTCTCACTTGAGACGCCTAGGATTCCAGGTGTTTCCGTATCTGGACGACTGGCTCCTTTCTGCCACCACCCAGCGTCAACTAGTACAGGCCAGAGACTACACTCTTCAACTGTGTGTTCACCTCGGAATTTCCGTAAACTTCGGAAAATCCTTACTACAGCCATCACAGCGTATCTTATTCATAGGAGCGGAATTAGATACACATCAGTTAATTCTAAGACTTCCTCCAGAAAGGATACTTTCACTTCAGACTCACATACGTCTTCTTCTCTTGTCCAGGAAATCCCCAGCAAAACTGGTACTGAAGGTTTTGGGACTCATGTCAGCTTCTCTTATTGCCATACCCTTGGGAAGACTGCACATGAGAGTCCTACAATGGCTACTGTTTGCACAATGGTCGTTCCAACAACTACCTCTGACACACGAGATTCTTATAACGAACACATGCAAATCACACCTAAACTGGTGGCTTCAGACTTGCAACCTTTCCAAGGGGAGGCCATTTGTGCTACCCACGCCGACAGCTACGGTGACCACGGACGCTTCCCTGATAGGGTGGGGGGGCATCTTTCAGGGACAGACAGTCCAAGGCGAATGGACCAATTTAGAGTACAATCTGCACATCAATGTTCTAGAGTTGAGGGCAGTGTTTCTAGCGTTGCAACACTTTGCTTCCCTTCTTCCTCTGGGAACTATTGCAGTTCAGACGGACATGATGTCTGTAGTCTGGTACATAAACAAGCAAGGGGGAACCAAGTCCTATCAGCTATGCAGAGAGGCCATGAGAATCTGGCAATGGGCGGAGTCCACGGGTCGCTTTCTGATAGCAACGCACATCCCGGGGTCATCCAACGTCATAGCCGACAGGCTGAGCAGAGCAATACTGTTACCGCACGAGTGGTCCCTAAAACAGTCAGTTGCGAAAAAGATTTTTCGCACGTGGGGCCAGCCTTCCTGCGATCTGTTTGCGTCTCCAATGAACGCCAAATGCCGGAGCTACTTTGCCCTATTACCCCGTTCCAGGGAAGTCCCCAGGGACGCACTGATTCACGATTGGCCCCCGGGTCTCCTGTATGCATTTCCTCCCTTCCCCCTGATCACAAAGTTTCTCCAGAAAGCCAACAACCTACACAGGACAATAATCCTCATTGCCCCATTCTGGTCTCGTCAAATTTGGTTCCCCTTCCTCATGACACACTGCATTCGGGGACCCTGGATCCTGGACCCAGAGCCAGATCTATTGACTCACTCGTCAGGGGCTCCCCACCCCTCGCTCTTATCCCTCCATCTAGCAGCTTGGCTGCTCCAATTCCCAACTTAGCCAGGTCTGATCTTCTTTCACCTGCAGTTCAGAATATATTAGTGGCTTCTCATAAAGCTTCCACTACTAAAACATATACTAGTAAATGGAAGCGCTTTGTATTCTGGGCAAATACACAGCAAGTGGACCCTGTTATAGCTCCTTTGAATAAAATATTAGAGTTTTTAACAGAATTGTTCCATCAAGGTGCTTCTCCTGCCACATTAAGAGTTCAATTGGCTGCCATTTCTAATTTCCATGTGGAAGAATGTGGGGCTCCTGTTATGGCCCACAGACTTTGTAAAGCCTTTTAAAAGGGTCTTTTCATATTAGACCACCAATTAGATCTCCTACGTCACCTTGGAGTCTAAACTTATTATTATCTAAGTTGATGCTGCCCCCCCTTTGAACCAGCCTCCTCTTGCCCATTGAAATTTTTGTCGTGGAAGACTCTCTTTTTGGTAGCCATTACATCCGCTAGGCGAGTATCTGAACTTCAAGCTCTCCATTAAACACCCTTATTTGATCTTTCACTCTGACAGAGTTTCTCTTCGCACTAATTCATCCTTCCTTCCTAAAGTTTGTTCTGTTAACAATATTAATCAGTCCATTGAATTACCCACTTTCTTCAAGAATCACTCCAATAAAATGGAGTATATGTTACACAAATTAGATGTCCACAGACAACTAAGGTTTTACTTGGATAGAACAAAAGATCACAGAAAATCTGATCAACTTTTTGTAGCCTTTGCTGATAACAGGAAAGGAGTAGCGGTTACCAAAAGAACTCTTTCTAAGTGGTTAACTGATTGTATCATTTATGTCTATGATGCTTCAGATCAAACTCTGTTGCACAAACCCAAAGGACATTCCACAAGGTCAGTGTCTACATCCCTGGCTCATGCAGCTCGCCTACCACTAGACGCTATTTGTGCGGCTGCTACTTGGTCTAAACCACATACATTCATTTCTCATTATAAGGTAGACAAGGTTTCTAGGGACAGGGCAACCTTTGGTTCCACTGTGCTCAAGAACGTCCTTCCGTGAGTTCCTCAGGAACAAGGAGCTAGGGACGCTACCCATGTGTAAGAACAAACGGCGAGATTGAACACTATCACATATAGAAGTTATGTCCTTACCATAACGTTCCATGTGGAGTGTTCATCTCGCCTTTGTTCTTACATTCCCACCCTCCCACCCTTAGGAAGAACGTTCAGTTTGGTACCTGGTCTGGGGCATTCTGCTTCTGCATTGCAGTTGTTGTGTATATAGTTGACATGTATATATATATGTGTATATGTGTATATATATATATATATATATATATATATATAGACTCTTAGTTCTGGGCATATGTGATATAAGCATGAGTGTGCTCTCTCTGACTACTGGTTTGCTTGCAAACTAGATCTGAGGTAAAGGCAGAGGGGGATTGTGGGTATTAGGTTGTCTCGAGCTTCTTCTCGATGCAGAGCTTGCAAGCGGCCGACCGAACCCATGTGTAAGAACAAAGGCGAGATGAACACTCCACATGGAACGTTATGGTAAGGACATAACTTCTATTTCCTTCTCGTACCAAAATTCAAGATGCTCACTCTACAGCAACTTCTTCCCATGCTGGGCAAGGAGTCTTGGCTGGTAACATTGGACCTCAAAGAGGCATACCTGCATGTCCCAATCAGACAAAATTGCAGAAGATACCTCAGATTTCTTGCAGGTTCAACCCATTATCAATTCTCTGCATTGCCCTTTGGTTTATCTACTGCGCCCAGAGTATTCACGAAATGCCTGGCATCAGTAATTGCCTTACTGCAGACTTCAAGGGATACAAATATACCCTTATTTGGACGACTGCCTGATCCAAGCGGACAGCAAGCACATTCTTCTGAAACATCTGGCTTATGTAATAATGTTATTAAACTCTCTAGGATACCCAGTCAACAAAGAGAAATCAAGACTAATACCCTCTCGGAAGATAATTTTCCTGGGTGCCAATTTGGACACAAACACCCAGATGGCCTACCTCACGCCAGAAAAGCAGGGGCAACTAATTCAATATTTCAGAACACTAGCAAATTGCACCAGGCTGACTGCAAGGAAAATCCTGCAGGCTCTGGGATTCATGGCATCTTGCATCTTACTAATCCCATGTGCAAAGCTGCATATGAGAAAACTACAATGGTACCTAAAAAACATATGGTCTCAACACAGCCACAGTTTGGAAACAATAATACCACTAATTCCATGTCTGCAAAAGGAATTTCTGTGGTGGGCTCAAGCATGCCAAACAAACACAGGTCTTCCATTCAGCAAGCCTCAAGCAAATCAAGTCATCACAACAGACGCCTCGGACTATGCCTGGGGGGCGCACATGACAGACCGGTGCATTCAGGGCAAATGGACCCAAAAAGAAAAGCACCTTCACATCAATCAAAAAGAAATGCTAGCAGTGATAAATGCTATTACAGCTTTCAAGGACCTTCTACAACCAGGTCAGCTATTGATAAGAACAGACAACACCACAGTTATGTGGTACATAAACAAGCAGGGAGGAACACATTCTTATCCCCTATGCAGACTGGCCATGTCACTTTGGAACATGGCCATGGACTTACAAATGGAACTACAAGCACAGTACTTGCCAGGCAAGGAAAACACGCTGGCAGACAACCTAAGAAGGAATATGACAGATCCGCACGAATGGAAGTTGCATCCAAAAGTTTTTACAGAAATAATCCAAGAATGGGGAAGGCCAGACGTAGATCTCTTTGCCTCCCACAAAAATCATCAATTGACAAAATTCTGCTCAAGGATCTTCCATCCAAAGGCCTGGAGACTGGACGCTCTTTCTTTCAGTTGGACATCGATGACAGTTTATGCCTTCCCACCTCTTCCTCTGCTGCCCAAAGTCCTATTGAAGACCAGAGCAGACAGACCAAAGATGATCCTCATTGCTCCGGACTGGCCAAGGCAACACTGGTACCCACTCCTGAGGAGCCTGACTCATTCCCCACCATGGACCCTGCCTCTAATGCCTCTTCTGACTCAGCACAGCTTCAAAACTCTTCACAGTCAGCTGAAAACACTCAATCTAGCCGCATGGAAGATTCCTTAGCATTGCAGCAGGCCCTGCTCTCCCAGGAGGTGCAGGATGTCATTTTGGAGGCCAGAAGGCCATCAACTAGAAAAGCTTACTCTGCAAAATGGAAACGTTTTTGTGTTTGGAATGAGAAAAAGGGCCAGTGCCCTGGAAAACTGAATTTACCTCATATACTACAATATTTGGCTGAACTGCTAAGCAGTGGACTTTCGTTCTCCTCCATCAAAATCCATGCCTCAGCCATTTCTGCAGAATACAACACTGATCCACCTTTATTCTCTCACCCTCTATTAAGACAGTTCCTCAGAGGGGCTAAAAATTTAAGACCTCCAAGAAAACAACCAATGCCTGCTTGGGATCTTAATTTCATTCTGGAAAAACTGACTTTGCCTCCTTTTGAGCCAGCCGCCTCATCAGATTTACAATATTTGTCCAGGAAAACAGCTTTCCTTCTGGCTATCACTTCAGCTCGTAGAGTTTCAGAACTACAGGCTCTTATGGCTGTCCAGCCTTTTATCATCTTCCATCAGGACAGAGTTTCATTACGTACCAACCCGTCCTTTATGCCTAAAGTGGTATCCAGGGTAGCTTTAAATCAGGTCATACATTTACCTACTTTTTATCCTAATCCTCAAAACAAAGGGGAGAGATTACTGCATTCCTTGGACATCCACAGGCAACTGCGTTATTATTTGGACAGAACAAAGCCTTTCAGAAAATCAGAACAGCTTTTTGTGGCCTATGCGGTAGGAGCTCAAGGAAAGTCAATATCCAAACAGACAATCTCAAAATGGATAGCCCACTGCATACGCTTTTGCTATTCCTTTCATGGCAAAACTGTACCTACAGGCATTAGAACTCATTCTACCAGGGCCACAGCCACCTCTGCAGCCTTCCTCAGAGGAGTTCCTACCAAGGATATTTTAGAAGCAGCCACTTGGAGTTCTGTGCATACCTTCTCTAAGCACTACAACCTACCATTATACTCCAAATCTAGAGCAGGTTTTGCCACTGCAGTCTTGCAGGGCATTTTGGCTCCTCCTAGCTCCACCTAGTGCCTACCACCCCTTTCTTAGCTTTGAGATTCTACCCATCTGTTATGACTGCAGCTGTATGCACGATGAACATAGTACAGTTTTGTACCTACCATAAATGTAGATGTTCGAGTGCTAATACAGCTGCAGTCCAGGTTTCCCTCCCTCCTTCCCCTCTTGGGGTCTTCTTTTATGGTGTATTTGCTTGCAACTACTGGTCTTTGATTATATTGCATTGCATTATTACATAATTTTATGTATTGCCTTCTTTCTGGGGGCACCTGACATCTGGGGCAAGAAAAACTGAAGAAAATGGCGTCGGCTGGTTCTTTTATACCCCTGTCGCACGGAAGAAGCGACGACGCCGGACCTAGACTTTGGAATTCGGCCGACCGAGGACCCGCCTGACGGCAGGAGAACCCATCTGTTATGACTGCAGCTGTATTAGCACTCGAACATCTACATTTATGGTAGGTACAAAACTGTACTTTCACACACCTACTAATTTTTATTTTTTTGTACATATATTTACACTTAATTCAGATGCTTACCAATTTGCCTATGCTCACATTTATGTAACAGTGTTAAAATTTGTTCATACATCTATTCTCGTGTAAAATGTCTACCAAGATGTCTCTTGTTCACAGTGTGTATCTGACTGTTGATGCTTTACAGGGTTTTGTAAAAACTCTTGTATTACATTACTGTTTTGAAGCTCATCTCCTTAAGCCAGTTAGTCTTTCTTGGTAAACAAAACCAAATAAATCACATAAATATTTTTTTTTCATATAGTTTCTGCCTGATTCCCAAGAAGAAACCGATGGTGTACTTTACTTGTACAGTGGTAGATGTTCCCTTCAAGAGTGACTAGTCCTTCATTAGTATTTTTGCAGTCTGCCATTGCTATTGTCTGTGAATGTTTATTTTGTTTGTCTGCCAGGCTTAGTACACTGATCACAACAGACCATTTGTAGGCACAACCCAGTGAAGAAATTCAGAAAAAGTGAAACACAACAAATTCACAAACAGAGGGTTATCACAGAATGTATACAATTCCATAGACAATTGAAACAATATGTAAATATGAACAGAGTGGCAAAACAGTGAATGTTCGGGATATTAGCAGTGAGTTTGGTTACAGTAGTTGGTATCGACTTGTATTCACCACTACAGGTAAAATGGAAAATGGGATCCTTCCTGACAGAAAGGAATGAATGAATTTGGGAGTACCCTACATGCAGTTACACATCATTAGGTTCTAGCCCAGTTAAGGGAGCTCATTCTAATCTTTTTTTTTTTTTGTCTGGTCATAACATTCTTATCGGACTAACTTCAGTTAAACAGTAAATGTCAACCTACCAACTCAGTTCTTTGGCGCAGAGGGAACAGCCTTGACTGCACCACAGTCAATCCAAGTTTGAATAATGACTCTGGCACTAGACGAGCTGGATGAGGAGGGTGGGAAGTGAATAACATAGTTTGGGGATAGATTAATAGCTTTCCAGTGTCCACAAGTGCACCTGTGCATACAGAAGCTTGCACAAATGCCGAAGACCATTGCTGAGAAGACATGAGCTTGGCACTCACGAGTCAACTGATGGTAGCCAGTAGGTGTGTAGGAGAATAAATATGCCCTAGAAAGCCCTGCAGTGACGCAGATATTTATGTTGGCAGCTAGAGTTAGGAGCTAGTAGAAATGTCCCCTTTAGCCGATGTTTTCATCAATGGAGGACTGTAAAGGAGGAGTGATATTGACTAGTTCCCCATCCTGGGTACAGTTAGGGTCCATCACTGCATGAGGACCAGGTACAGCATTTAGGCTTGAACCGTGTTGCACTTTCTGGGATTGATGGAAGCCATGGTCTTCATGAAATCACTTGCATTCTTGAGGATGGATTTATTGCTGTGAGTTGTGAAGTGAGAGTGGCTTTAGAGCTACTTTATACTGACAAACCTGCTGTCACTGTTGAACCCTTGTTGCCAGGTCCTAGAGTAGTGGACAGTCTTCACTGATCTGGTGGATCTTTCCTTCTTGGGGCTGAAGGTGTCACACATCTTGACACTGGGCACTTGAAGTCTGTGAAGACCACCATAGCTACAGCATTAAACAGTAAGTAAAGATCTTACTGTACTGCCTTTAAAATGGTCTTCCACATCAACCACGTGTAGCTCAGAGCACAAGTTTCTGGGCTTGAAAGCCTTGGAAAAACAGTTGCTTCTACAATCTCTCCACATATGATTAAGTAACCAGTTCATCAAGCGGTATCTAAACAATCAATGAAATGATGCCCATCTGTCATTGGGCCATAGACAGGAAAGAGCATTCTTCTGTCAACATTTCACAATCCTTAAAAACTGAACAAGCAGTCAATTACTGTAAATTGAGTTTCTCTTCTAGTTCTTGTGCAGCTTTGAATTCAAAGGGTTTGTCCAGTCATAGTCTTCTGGAAGATGGGCACTCCAGAGGTTGACCTGTGTGCCAATCAGGAGACTTTTTTTTTTCTTTCTCTTATTCTGATTAGTACAACAGGGCATTGTGGAGATGGCAGTCGACCTTTGCTGTAGTGGCATAGGAGTTTTCTGTACGACTTATCATTCCTGCAGATTTCATACCTCTTCACAAAGTTTAAGGTGTAAAGACCAGAATCCATTCTTGTTGCTCTTGGTCATCAGAAGCGAATGGTTCCAGGCCCGGATCTCTTAGCCCAACTGAAGCAGGTGAAACTTGTCAACTATGAATGATACTGGCAGCTCAGTCATGAAGTTTGCCAGAGGCTGAAAGCAGAAAGAGAAGCATATTGGAACCAGGTGGCAGCTGACCTTGAAGGAGGTGGCATCCCGACACGAGTACCCCACCCTGTACAGCATCCTCAAACGACTGAGTGGGAAGACCAGACCCAGCAGCAACGTCAACAAAAATGTAGATGGGACATTTGTGCGCTCACCTTGTGAATACCTGAAATGGAGGGAATTCTTTTGAGAGCTTTACAGCCATGACCCGCCTTGTGGACCAATAGTCGATCTGCCACCCATCTATCTCCCTGAGGCCCCAATGACTGATGCAAAGCCAACAGTCAGAGGTGAATTCAGCTGTCAGAGTACTGAGAGACGGCAAGACACCATGAGTAGATCAGGTCACTGAGGAAGCATTCTCAAGGCTGGAGGCGATATCCTGCTCCACTGACTCCACACACTGATCATACAATCCAGGCTGCAGAACCACTATGAGCAAACCAGAAGGGAAGAGCAGGCTGGATTCGGACCAAACAGAGGATGCTGCGATGAAATCTCTGCCATCCATCATCTAGTGGAGGAAAAAATCCAGTATGGATAACATATAGTTATCGTCATCGATTTTGAAGTCCACATTTGACTGTATCCAATGACCTGCCCTGTGGAAGACATCGGAGATGGAGCACATGCCGAAGAAAATCATCAGACTCCTTCAAATGTCTTACAATGGTTCATCCAGCCAGGTGTGCATTCGGAACGAACTCTCTGAAGAGATTACCATCCAGAATGGGGTCTGACAAGGGGATGTGGTCTCTCCACTGCTGTTCAACATAGTGGTGGATGCCATCATGAGAGTATTTGAGTGCAGGAGCAGAGTCAAGTATGATGAAGCCCATTCTTTAACTGACCTGATATTCGCTGATGACAGCACCATTTTCGAATGCAGTGATGGTGAGGCCACAGATATCCTCTACAACATTGCCTGCATCACCCAATCGTATGGCCTACAGATAAATGTGGACAAGAGCAAAGTGATGGCAACCCACTGGTCACAAGCCACCATCCACCTCGGAGGAGTTCAGATGCAACAAACGCAATAATTGAAGTATCTGGGTTGACTGGGCCAGGAGAAGAAGTTGGCATCAACAGCTGAAGTACATAGCAAGATTGGACAAGCCACAGCAGCAGCATTTGCCTCACTCAAATGGTGTCTGTGGAAGAGGACAAACATCTCTATCACCAACAAGATTCACCTTTTCTGGGCACTGATTATGCCAATTCTTCTTTACGGATCAGAAATGTGTACTTTTCTCAAGCCAGACTTGAACAAGCTTGAGGTTTTCCAAGTGCAATGGCTGCGCCAAATCTTGGGAGTCTCACTTCATGACCACATTAGAAATGAGAGCATCTAGACTAGATGTGATCAGCAGCCAATGATCAGCAAACAGATCCAGAACAGGAGGCTGTGCTGGTTTGGACACATGTGCAAGATGGACACCTGCTGCTTGCCGTACAGACTGTTATGGAGAGAACTGGAGAGTTCACAAATCTGCACCAAAGAAGACTTTAAAGGTTGAAGTGAACCTGAGAAGCTGGTGACTTGACCAACAGGAGGCACGAAACTTTGCCGTGGACCGAACAGCATGGAAAGACGTCATGAAGGAAATCCGGAATCCAGCAGCAGACACAGTAGTGCACCATAGGTTCATAGGTTTATACTAGGCTATCTGCCCTAAGGCATTTATAAGCCTAGCCCAAATTTTTGTGGCTTACGCCACCCCTTATATGAAAAAATACTGTGCCCATTAGTTTGTTGTGCCTCTGTCCAGCAGTGACACAGATATGATTCCCGGGGTAAACCTACGATCTCCCATCCACAGGTCTAGATTTCTCTTGAACAGAGTCAGCGAGGTGCTCTACCTCACATGGACCGGGATTTTATTCCACAGCATAGGGAGTCTCTGAGTGATAAATCTATCCCTCCAGCACGTCCTATTTATATCCGTGCTAAGGTTTAAGTCGCTTGCTCTAGTGGTTTTGGTGGATTTGGATTTTTTGAGGTGGAGCATGTCCATTAATTCTGGGTTGGACATGGCCTTGTATGTCAGGCACGTCACCTCTGAGCAGACGGTATGCGACTGAATAGAGCTGGAGTTTCTTCAATCTGGCAGCATATGACAGATTTTGGAGTCCCTTTATCCTTTTGGTGAGGAACTTTTGGGGTCTCTCCAATTGCTGCAGATGTCGGGTGAGATACATCCCGAATGGGGCATTGTACTCGATCATTGGTCTGATAAGTGAAGAGTACAGGGGAACAATGACCTCACTAGATCTGAATGTGAATCCCTTCATGATCAGGTGGGCAATGTAGAAGGTCTTTCTAACCACTTTAGCAATGTGAGTGTCAAAGAAAGGCCACTGTCAACCTGGGTCCCCAGGTCCCTGATAACCTCTTCTGTGCTTAGTGGATTGCCATCTATATGGTAGCTTGGGGTTACCTTGTTTTTCCCGAAGGGTATGACTATACATTTTTTGGCGTTTAACTTCAGGCCATGGCTCTGGCACCAGCTATCTGTTTCCGTGAGTCCCTTCTGAAGGATATCCGTGTCCGATGCACTTTCCACTATGGCCCAGTTTGCAGTCGTCTGCAAACTTTGTCAGCCAAAGTCCTCCCATGTTGGCCTGTACTTCTGAGAAGTAGATGCCAAACAATAGGGGGCCAAGGACCGAGCCCTGTGGAACACCACTTGTGACCAGCTTGGAGTCTGACACAGCGCCAGCAACTCTAACCCTGTGGGTTCTGTCCTTAAGCCAGTTTGCAACCCATCTTGTGACATATGGGTTTACATTTAAGCTGGTAAGTTTTTCTACAATACCCGAATGGGGTATTGTGTCGAAAGCCTTTGCAAGGTCAAGGTAGGCTGTATGGACTGCCTTTCCCTCATCAATGGCCTTGGTGACTGTTTCGAAGAAGTCGACCAAGTTCAAAAGGCATGATCTTCCCTTGACAAAGCCAAACTGGGTCGGGTCCAATGTCTGCAAGTCCCTATATCTTTGTTTATGAGCTCCATTATGATCCTCTCCATAGCTTTGCAGACTATACTTTTTAAGCTTATGGGGCGGTAATTACCAGGGTCCGTGGGCGCCTTTGTGGAGTGGGACCACAGTTGCCGTACGCCACTCCTTGGGCACGTATCCTGTGGTAAGGCTGAGATTAAACAGCTGCCTTATGTGCGGGTTTAATTCCTCATTTAGCTCGTGTAGCACACAGCCGGGGACACCATCCGGTCCCATTGATGCTGTGTTTTTAGCTTTAGAGAGAGCAGCTTTCACCTGCGCATTTGAGATGTCCGGGAGGCTACACTCGGCTGGGATGGGTCATCCACCTCAGCTGGCCACCAGCTAGGGGCAAAAGAGAAGGGCCCAATAATACTGTAAATTCACTGAGTCATGGCCAGGAATGTCGTCCTCAGTTGGGAGACCACAAGATTTACTTCAGGACTTGGCTACTGATTTAGATCCTGTTAATCTGCAGGTCTTAACAGCAGAAGTCTCTAAAATGATGGTCTGCCAAGAGGCTGTCCACTCAGTAAATCTGTGCCTCCAAATGGAATAGTATTACAGTTTGAGTAGAGCAGTACCCTGTTCCACCCACTGGGTTAGCTTACAGCTAATTCTGATCATTCTTGGGCACCTGAATGGGCTGGTTCTGTTTTACCACAGTCACAGTGCATGTATCAGCCTTTTTCTGCTGATCATGATCTTGTGAAAGGTAAGATTGAGGCCAAGCACTGCCTTATCAAGTGAGGGAGGACTCTATATCCATCTCCCATTGAGGAACCCTCTCCTAGTAGGACCTGAGTTTTCAAGACAGGAAGGTTTAGCCCTTCTGCCATTTGAATCTGCTGTCTTTCTGGTGCTGAAGTTTGCTTATTAGATGACTTTGTTCTTGGTGGCATTCAGCTCTGCACATTTCATCTTGGAGCTTTAGGCCCTGATAAATAGAAAAATGCACCTCATCATTCACAAGGACAGGGTATCATTCAAGATGAGCCTTTGCTTCTTCCCAAGGTGTTTCTGAAGGTTTCCCTGAACAAGTCAATTCATTTTAGTCTTCTTTGTGGCAGCAGAGTAGAAACAAGGGAGGACTTGTGTCCCTTTTTTGAAAAGTAAATGGCTTGATGGTATCAAGCAGGCACTTTCCAAGTGGATTATCAAGTGCATTTTTGTTCATCAGTTGGTCAGCCTGCTCTTGAAAGAGGAATAGCTGCTTCCAGTGTTTGACTCAGGAAGGCATAATTATTTTACTGTTATTAAAGGAAAATGGGATACCTTTCAGATGTCTGTGTTATACTGAGCCATCTGAGGTGGCCAAGGTCATCTGTCATGCTATTCACATTGGGGGTACTACTTATGGTTCTTTCCAACAGAGGGACTGTCAAGAAGGGTCCCTGTAGTAGATAGTTTTACTAGAGGTTCCTCCTGGCACCCTCCCCCACTACTTGTGTATACTAACTCTGAGATTGTTGTACATTAGAGTAAGGGGAGTGTTCTAAGATATTGCAAACTCAACATTTTTATATATTCCTCATGGCATAGAAGGATCAAGCCTTGACTCTGTAATAGGTAACCCATGTTCGAATGATGGCTGGATGCCTTTAAGGAACTGGCAAGGGAAGATGGGAGTGAACAGCTGATGCTGGCTCGCAAACTCTGGGGGAGCTAGGCAGCTTTGGCTCACCTCATGGTTTACATCTAGTAGGAGCACTTGGTGTCTGCTCAGTGGCGCTTGAGCCTAGTGAGCCCGAGCTGCAGTGTGTAACAACACTGTGAGGCAAAGATTTTATAGCAGAGCTTGGAAGAACCACCACGGGGGGGGGGGGGGGGTGCTCTGATGGGAAGATGGTAGGCTGTCCCATAGAACACACGGTTGGCCACCTCCCTTCCTCTTGACTGTTGTTGCAAGAGGTTGAGTTCATTTACTTCCTCTCCTGATTAGTCAGTTGATCCCACACCAGCCTTTCCTTTTGTGAAACCATAGAGCTTTTCTTATCAGTAACTTTAGAAAATTGTTAATTTCATACTTGTTGGTTTAAATACTTAACCTTTTCTAACCTTGATCATGCTGTTTAACAATGGACTCATCCCCTCCACATACAACATTCAGTCCTCTAGATTTTTTTTTACACGTTTTAGTATTTTTGAATCTCTACCAGCATTTAACTCTCGATTTCTTTATCTTGTATTCCTGTTCCCATTCTTCTGTAGCTGGCTTATCCTAACTAGTTCCTCCATTGCAGTCCCCCTTTTTTGATGTTTCCTTCTTTGATAACTGCTACATGTAACATACACTTAGTCACCTAGTCTGTGCTGAACCTGTAATCACTATGCTTCAAATATTGTTTCTTCTCACAAAGGGTCTCATATAATCTTTGTATGTTTTTCTCTCACTAGATATGTTTTTTGGAGCTTTTCTCCCTGAACATCTGCATGCATGGCCCAGTTGGACCTTCGTGGTAACCAAGTACAAATAAGTAAATTAATAAACAAACAAATATTGAGGATAGTATGAATGAGTAGTCTGCAGAGCTCTTGCCTGTGTAAGATTCCCAAGCTCCCACAACCACAGAATGAATGGGCCAATTGGACTTTGGTAGAGGAACGATCAGACCTTGCCCTGCAGTGGTATGCAGGAAAAAGGTTTTATGTATTGTTATATTTGCAGTTGTAGTTCTGCAGTTCCAGCAATCACCGTTATGGTCCTTGGTAACACTCTGCCTTTGTCTGTGAGGTCTAGGAAGAGATGGTCTCTAGTGACCTCTTATCTCCCTACTACCTGCTAAGACTGGAGATATCACTCCATAAAAACAGTATTGATATGGCTTAATGTCTTATTTAATGCTAACAGGGTTGTGTGCAGCAAGACGTCAGGCAGGTGTTCTGGCGGTGCCTAAGTAAAACAGATCCCAGGTGATGGGAGAAGAATGTTAGTAATTTAAACCATGGTTGGATATGCTGTGTTCTGCTGCTGAACTACTTTTATCATTTTCTGATTTTGTTAAACTGACATTTTCTTAGTTTAAGTGCATGAAACCACTGAAATAACATTAAAATTTACCTTTGATCGTGCATTTACCAGAACAGTAAGATAAATGATTCTGCGGACAGATTTTCTCATTTGGTTTGGCTTTAAGATGATAGGCTAGCACTCTGAATGAAGAATATCTTTGGATGCAGCAGTAACTGTAGATTTAATGCGTGACAAGTAGATGTGCAAGTACTGAACCTTAACTTTATTATTGTTTAATTATTTTACAGGGGGATATGGGTGGTTTAAAAACTCTACAGAGGCGTTGGACATCTTTTGTGAAGACACAACTGGTCTGTGCAGATCCAGATTCGGAAAATGGAATTCACTTCAATATACTTAAAGATATGTTTACCCTGCAGTCTGAGCCTAATGATTGGTCAACTACAGTATTCTATGGCATTTTTGTCTCTCAGTGGTAAGTATTTGATTTCCTCTAGCTTATGTGGGAAAATAACAAATCTGCAGTAATAACCTTAAGATAGTTTCTGCCTTGGAGTACTCTCTTCAAAAGGAGGCCCAAAACTGATGATTTTGAGATGGAAAAGTAGACCTTTAAACTCTGGCAAAGTAGACCTTTAAACTCTGGCAGTAGTTGCTTCAAAGTTGGACTATCATTAGTATCCCAAAGTAAGATCTTGCAGTTTGTGTTATCTGACTAGTGTTATCACTCCCGTCATTCCCTCTTAGTAAGAGACATACCTTGAGGCATAAAGTGCTTCTTTATACCTTGAGGCATATAGTGCTTCTTTTGTTCGTCAAATAGTTACATCATACGTATGTGGATTTGCCGGGAACTACAAGTAATGTTAATTGTGTCCTTAGCCTGTATTAGTGTGCATTTGCCAAGGGATAATAATTGACTGACAGCTCTGGGTAGAAGTGTACAAAGTTTTCATCCAGTACTTTGCACATTGGCAGCATCATTTCTTTTTCATGCCTATACCCATAAGGAAAGTGACCCTCCATGCATTTTGTAATTCTGAAACCAGTTACTGTTGGAAAAGCTCAGTTGTTCTTATTGTTAAAATTTATGATCATTAATTAGTTTGTAGAATCTGTTTTCTTTGGGTCCCAGTCAAGTTCTCACGTGGGATTTGTTTCTTTAACATTTGGCAAAGTCAAAAGTTAGAGAAGTGAAATAATGCTTCGGAAGTTTTTGCTCAAAGTGAAGTTTAGAAAAGTATAGAAAAAACATGAAAAAAATATTCTGATGGGATTGAAAAGCATAAAAACATTACAAATCAAGTCTGCAACTGTGGAATCATTGAAGGCTATGCTCGTTTTATCAGCTTTCATGTTAGTCTTAGCAGTTATTGGGCAAAAACTGTGCTGAGAACTACTCATTCATTCTCCAATTACCTCTTTAATCCAGGACAGAGTCACGGGTGAGCTGGATTCTGTTTCTTACACTTTGTGGGTTTCAAGACCTAGAAACCCATCCTGAATGGGGCACTAGCCCATCACAGGGCAGAAACACCCACAAGCAGGTGTGCACATGCACACAGTGTTCATTCTCCCTCGGTTTGCACACCTAAGGACAGTTTAGAGGATTGTCAAGTTCACTTTTGTTCATGTCTTTGGGATGTGGGAAGAAACCACGGTATTCATCAAAAAAATGCATGGACCCAGGTAAGACATACAGACTTTGCAAAGAAGGGACACCAGCTGAAAAGTTAACTGGGGAGCCAGCACCACAAGGCAGCAATGTTAACCAGCAGTCATTATATAATTTAGTATTTATAGCGGACGATGGAAGATCATAATTCCTTCCTGTTTCAGTAAGATTTGTATGCCCACATTTCTCCTTCCATTCTTATACCAATTCTCTCATGTTCATGTCGTCATTAAATTCCACTAGTGTCTCTCCTAGTGTGTTCCACGGAAGTACCACATTGTCTGTAAAATATTTCCAGATGTTGGTCTTAAACTCCTGTCATGCCCCTTTGCTCTGTCCCGTTCTTTCTGTTTTGTGTTGTCCCATCAGCTTGCCTGCTAGTAATGTGGTGCATTATTATATCTCTCCTTTTTTTCTCTCCTTGCTTACATTCCGTGTACTCTTGAGATTTTCTTCATGCTTTCTGTCTTTCATTCCTTTTGCCATCTTGGCAGTCCTGCACATACTGCATGAACTTAGTGCCTGACTTCCAGTATGGTCTTCAGAATTGAGTACTGTATTACAGATGTGGCACCGTTTTATAATGGGAAAATGGCATTTACCTCCCTAAAAGTAATACACCTTAGAGTGCTATCCAGCTTTCTTTTGCTTGTTGATACTGCCCTGTCATGTACAACATGTTTGTATATTGCTGGAAGTGCCTAATGGGTTGTAAACTCAACTTTCTTACCTATTCCCACAGCAAAAGCTTGGATTTTCTTATTCCATCATTAATACAAAAGTGCAGCATTAGAGGAAAGCTGCATTCCTGATGTGCCATCCTTCAGGTGAAATGTTAAACTGAGATGGTATCTGTGTGAGGTGGATGTTAAAGATCCTATGGCACATATTGGAGGAAAGGAGGTGTGGAGTAGTTTACCGGGTGTCCTGGACAAATTTTCCCATTTGTATAAATATCACCTCAGGTTTTCCCAGCCGCAAGCTTAGCAGAACTGCATACTTAACAAAATGTAATAAATTAATCTTTTTCTGTGGCTTGTGTTAGGAATACACTTTCTCCACGAATGTTATCCACTGATTTCTAGTAGTTGGTGCACAGTATTAAAGAATATGAGCTGCTAACGAGCTGTTTCCTCTGCACAGGGTACACAGTTTGATTCCTATCACATTAATTTATCTGCTGTGTAACTTTGAACAAGACTGTTAACCAGACATTGCTCCTGGATCACTCCTGATCCCTATTTACTACTAAAATACCTAGCTGCACATTTTGCATTGAACCCAGTTGACATCTGCCATCCTCCTGTGTAATCTGCAGTTGGTCATGCTTGGAGGATGGCTGTCTTTGCTTTGGTATTATCAGTAAGTACACTGACCAGAACTAGTGGTATGAACATGCAAGTGTATATATATGAAGCTGCCAGAGAAAGAAGACCTGTAGCCTGACTTGTCGGTCTGACTGTTGCGTATTGTGTAGTTGTGGTCCCTCTACCACTGCCCATTCCTTCCCTGCTCTTTTACAGGCATCCTTGAAACATTCTTTGATGCTGTGCACAGAGGGGGCAACGCCTTCTCCATCAAATAGTATCATCTCTCCCTCCATGTTTTACCCTATTATTTGCCTTTAAGCTAAGTTGAAAATAGGCTGTGTATAGCTTTTAAGCTAATCTCTAGTGCCTGGCTGCAGGACATTTGCATGTCATGAAGTCTCAGACTTATTTAATTGTTTGTATTTGTTAACCATGATAGAGTACTGATCCACATAGACACTGCTGCTGTGCAGAGTCTGGAAAAGGTCCAAGTGGTAAGTAGAGACTGACCGAATCAAACCATGGACAGCAGAAAGCAGCGTGTCAATTGCTTAGTCTTAATCCTCTGCACTGTCAGGTGATTAAGGACATCACAATGGCTAGAAGGTTATTTGTTGTTTGCATAGCATTATGACAAACACTTATGTGCATACTTTTGCATAGCTCTCACTTTTGACACCTGACAGTGCTGTGCATCTAAAGCATTCTCCATTCTTTCTTGTGTATTTATTCCCAGTTGTGTTAATTCTTTCCTCGTATCTCATTTCCTTTGTTTACCATCACAATTTTGGTAACTTTGAATTGTGCAGTTTCTACCATTCTAATGTATGGCTACTAGAACTGGATCCACTACTTCAAATACCATGTTTACAATATGTTCTTTATGAGAATCATTACTGAAGAAGTTCGTAATGTTTGTGATAAGAATTATTTTAGATGTCAAGTCCTTCACTCGAGTCTTTTCTGGTTGAAGATAGAGTGGGTCTGAACTATAAATCCAAGACATCCTCACCTTTAGCTTAACCAGGATAGAGTACTGGTCCACATACAGACTGCTGCTGTGCAGAGTCTGAAAAAGGTCCAAGTAGCAAGTAGAGACTGACAGAATCAAACCATGGACAGCAGAAAGCGTGTTAATTGCTTAGTCTTTCTTTTGGGAATATTTTCACTCAGGATAAAGCATTTCTAGTGGCAAGCCCATGAGGCCTCTGCCTGTGAAAAGAGAACTATGTGACTTCCGGGGTTTGCCTCCAAAACCTGTTGCTGTCCTTCCAGTCCAGGAAGCCTTTATATATATATGTTTGCTGCTAACAGCTTGGAAACAGGTTGCCTTGTAGAGACCTGACCATTTTTGTAGAGTGCAGGCTCCTCACAGATTACTCTGCCATTGGGTTTTTATGCTGTAGCACACTTTCTAATGATAAGGAAAGTAGATTTCTTCACATTTATGGCAAAAAGGTGAGTGCCTCTCCAACCCTGACTTTTTGGGCTGTTAATTGCCAGACCAACATCCTGGGGTACATCAAGAACATGTCTTTAGTAAGCTATTACTGGGGAGTTTGGAGGGAGTGAAGAACTGACAGGGAAGGTTGCCTTGCACCAGTATGAAGAGATGCATTTGAAGAGCCTAAAAAATATACCATAAAATGTAGGCATGATGCGGTACATGCATCATCCAGGGCTGCTGTCACTCTCTCAGTTCTTAAGAAGGCACACACTTATGAGGATATGATACCTGTCCAAAAATGCAAAGGTACAGCTGCTCAGTGGCCCTCTGGCTAAAGAGCTGTTCTTTGGACACCAGTCTTAAAATGCCTTCAGAAAGATGGAGGACATGGGGAAGATCTTGGAATGTGTTAGTTCATAGTTTAGTACTAAGCTAACTGCCTTTGCGAGCCATTTTAAGCCTAGCCAATTATCCCTTGTGAGACTTGAACTCTGCACCTTATGTTTGTAAGGTAAACACCTTAGCCATTAAGGCACCCTCCCAACCCAACATGTTCCACCCTCCTTTGCCTATATATAGCAGGAATTCTCCATCAAAGCAAGGATCATTCTATGTGATGTAAGGAAAGGGAAAGCAGCCCAAAAGTAGAAAGATCTTTCCAAAAAGAAGGTGGCAGAAAAGATAGGAGGAGGAAGGGGGTCCACAGGGTCCTTTACACTTCTAGGGAGCAGATGAGATTACAGCAGTTTCTTCCATCGCTCTGCCCCCAAAGTTTTCCCTTTTCCCTAATTTATCTCCTCCCCTTTTCCTGTAATAGGAGGCAAGTTGCTCACCTACTTTCAGTAGTAGCTAACTCTAACCATCAAGAAATAATGAATCCTAGTATAATTTTCTAGGGCTAAAGGCTTCATTTTTTTTGCAAGCCCACACAAGGGGAGAGTCCCAGGAGTAACAAAAGATGAAGTACACCTGCTAAAGCTTATCCTGGAAGAAATGTTTTTACAGAGCACAGTAAACGAGGTATCCTAAGGTCAAGAAGTGAAAGGATGTTCATCGTGTAATACTGCTGCAGTCATCACACTAGGGGTTATCCTGCCGTCAGGCGGTCCCGCAGTCGGCCGAATCCCAAAGTCTTGGTCCAGCGTCGGTTGTCGCTTCTTCCCTGACGTCAGTGCGACAGGGATATAACAGCCGGCGCCATTTTCTTCAGTCTTTCTTGCCGCGCGGAGCCCAAAGCAGAAGCAGTTCGCAAGTGCCGGTCGGCCAGCTCCTGAGATTTTCGAATCGAATTTCAGCCCAAAGTTATCTCTATAGCTTAGTACCCCGTTGGGGAAACTTTTCTTGCCTCAGACCGATGTCAGACAAAGTTAATAATTGCATTTCTTGTGGGAAGCAAATGCCTCATAAGGATTTTCATTCTTGTTGTATTCCTTGCCTAGGCCAAGACCACAACGTCTCTGGTTGTCGGTTTTATGCTAGGTTCAACAAACGTACAATCAAGCATCGGGCAGATTTCGCCCGACATTATTTTGGCAGAAAATTTAATTATAGCATGTCGTCGGATCAACCGACATCAGCAATGATTAAAAAACGCAAGGATAAGGACAGGTAACCAACGCAAGGATAAGGACAGGTAACCAAGACCAGATACCGAGGCCTCAGCAAGGCTTGCTGCCGGTTCTCCGGTTTTCAGCGAGGCGCCTACACAGCCCTGACTACCACAGATTTAGAACTTCTGACGGCCTCCCAGACCGAATCAGCTGGGCCTCAGGAGCCGGTTCCATCTCACCCCTCAGACGCCAACCCTGACGGTGATCAGGAGATTTTGGACAGGCCTTCGGTTTCTGAAGGTGTCTTCAAACCGACAACTATCTCTATTAAGTCTTATGCTAAACTTAAAGCCCCCTTTAAAGTTAGGAAACCGGGTCCACAGTCCCCCCCCACAGGCCCCTGTGCCTAAAAAACAGATGCTTAAGATGGCTGAGGATTTATCAGGGGTTCACAACCCCCTCCTGACAAAAGGCCTAGACTGGAGGAAGATTATCCTTGCTCTGACCAAGCATCCATTTCCTCAGCTAACTCTGAGGACCAGGATTATTCCTTCCCTCCTTATGAAGACTCAGATGTTAGAGAGTCCATTCCCTCTGTCCCCCCCCCCCCCCCGAAGACTACTCTTTCGGGGAAACTTTACACACCATGAGGAAACACTTCCACCTGGAAGGCCAAGATTACTCTGACTCTAAGAAAAGACTCCATGAGTTTCTTCTTCTCCCACAGCATAGACCCCTTGCAATTCCTCCAGTTTTAGACATTTTGGATGATGTTTACTCCGAATCTAGTCTAAACCCAGATTCCTTACCTCCTGCACCAGCTAAACCAGACAGATACTACCGAGTTCCTGATTCTCATAAGTTTCTATATAAAAGCCCTGTTGCAGACCCTGAAACCATTTCCCCGGGTCCCAAAGGGGTTAAGGCCTCTACTGCTAAGAATCCACTACCTTCTGAAAGAGATTCCAGAGCATTAGAAAGATGGGGGAAGAAAGGGTATACGTCTGCCACTTTGGCCATGAGGGCCTTAAACTGCCAATTCCACATGCTAAAATACCAGCAGTACTTGATTACACAGTTAAAGCAGAAAATGATCCCTCAGACAGATCAACCTGATTTCAAAGAGATGCAGGATTTACTGCATGCAGCAGAACAGGTGGGAAAAAGCATACCTTACAGTGTGGTTTTGATTCATTGGAAGCCTCATATAGAGCAGCTGTCACAGGATCTGTAATATGTAGACATGCTTGGCTAAAAGAGCAAGCCTTACCAGGACATGTCAAAGCAAAGTTATTGGATGCTCTTTTGCAGAAAGATGTGTTATTTGGTGTCAAAGCAGAGGAAGTTTTAAAGAAAATGGAAGAAAAGGCAAAATCTATGCGGACAGTTAAAGATTTTTTACAGGTACAACCTCCCCGGTTCAGCAGAAACTGGCCATCAAAAAACTGGTCCTTTCATGCATCAGACAGACCCCAAAGGGGTAGGTACAGACATCCAAGGGGCAGAGGCCAGCCACAAGGTTCTTTCAGGCCTAGACAGTGGCACACAACAACTCAAGGAGGTGGAGACAAAAGATCTCAACCCTTCAGGAAACAAACACAATGACTTCCCTCTTCGCCTGCCAAGCAAAATTGCTCTGGCAGCACCTTTGGGAGGAAAACTGGCTCTATTTCCACAAAATTGGCGCATCATAACAAAGGACAAATGGGTTCCGGATATTATTACCCAAGGCTACAGATTTCATTTTCACACTTTACCACGGATGAGAGGCATGCCAAATCTGCCTCCAAACCAATGGGCAGAGGCACAAACGCAAATTTCAGCTCTCATGGATATGAAAGCAATTCAAAGGGTACCTACAAAGGAGCAAGGTCAAGGTTTTTACTCAAGACTATTTCTAGTACCAAGAAAGGACAAAGCCTGGAGACCAATTTTAGACCTCTCAATTCTAAACACTTACCTGGAGGTACCCAAATTCAAAATGCTCACACTACAGCAGCTTCTTCCCATGCTGGGCAAGGAGTCTTGGCTGGTAACGTTGGACCTCAAAGAGGCATACCTGCATGTCCCTGTCAGACAAGATTGCAGAAGATACCTCAGATTTTTGGCAGGTACAACGCATTATTAATTCTCTGCATTGCCCTTTGGCTTATCTGCTGCGCCCACAGTATTTGCGAAATGCCTGGCATCAGTAATTGCATACTGCAGACAATGAGGAATACAAATTTATCCATATCTGGACGACTGCCTGATCCAAGCGGACAGCAAGCCCATTCTATTACAGCATCTGACATTTGTAACAAAGCTGCTAAGTTGCCTAGGGTACACAGTAAACAAAAAGAAGTCAAGGCTAATACCTTCAAAAGACGTAATATTCCTGAGTGCCAGCTTAAATACAACGGCCCAGATGGCTTATCTCATGCCAGACAAAAACAACTGACTCAATACTTCAAAAAGATGGCAACTTTTACCCAGCTCACTGCAAGGAAAATCCTGCAGGCATTAGGGTTCATGGCATCCTGCATTCAACTAATTCCACATGCAAAGCTGCATATGAGGAAATTACAATGGTACCTGAAAAGTGTATGGACTCAACACAGGCACAGCCTCGAAACAAGTATACCTCTCATTCCCTGCCTTCAAAAAGAGTTCCTATGGTGGGCTCAAGCATGTCAATTAAACAAGGGTCTTCCTTTTGTCTTACCTCCAGCAAACCAAACTATGACAACAGATTCTTCAGACTGCGCCTGGGGAGCACACATGGCAGGACAGTGCATACAGGGCAAATGGTCTGCAAAACAAATGCATCTACACACCAACCAAAAGGAGATGCTAGCTGTGCAAAATGCACTGACAGCCTTCAAAGGCCTCTTGCATCCAGGACAACTACTAATAAGGACAGACAACACCACAGTTATGTGGTACATAAACAAACAGGGAGGAACACACTCCTACCCTTTATGCAGACAGGCAATGACCTTGTGGAACACAGCATTGACTTTCCAAGTACAACTGCAAGCACAATTCCTGCCAGGAAAGGAAAACATATTGGCAGACGAATTAAGCAGAAATTTGGCAGATCTTCACGAGTGGAGACTACACCCACAAGTATTTTCAATGATAACTCAAAAGTGGGGACGCCCAGACATAGATCTATTTGCCTCCCCCAACAATTGCCAACTACAGAAATTTTGCACAAGGACTTATCATTCCCTAGCCTGGAAAGTGGACGCCCTGTCATGCATTGACAGTCTATGCTTTCCCACCACTACTTCTCTTGACCAAGGTATTACTGAAAGTCAGATCAGAGAGACCTCAAATGATCCTCATTGCTCCTGACTGGCCACGTCAGCACTGGTACCCATTACTAAGGACCTTGACTCGCAGCCCTCCATGGATCTTACCTCAATTCCCACTTCTGTTGACTCAGCAAAACTCTCAGATCCTTCACAGTCAGCTCAGGACTTTAAATTTAGCTGCATGGAGAATACCTTGAATTATCAATCTACACTTCTCTCAAAGGACGTCCTGAATGTCATTTGGAGGCCAGGAGGCCCAGCACCAGAAAAACTTACTCAGACAAATGGAAAATATTTTGTGCATGGAACCAGGTTAAAGGCCAAAATCCTTGGATACCAAACATTCCTCAAATACTGCAATACTTAACTGAGATGCTACACAAAGGCCTTTCTTTTTCATCCATTAAGATCCATGCTTCAGCCATTTCAGCTCAATATAATACGGATCCTCCCATATTCTCACACCCTTTACTAAGGCAGTTTCTTAGAGGGGCTAAGAATATAAGACCCCCCCCCCGAAAACCCCCAACGCCAGCTTGGGACCTCAACTTCGTTTTAGAAAAATTAACACTGCCTCCTTTCAAACCAGCCTTCTCAGCAGAACTACAATACTTGTCATGGAAAACAGCTCTGTTGCTGGCTATCACCTCAGAACTACAGGCACTTATGGCAGTGGAACCTTTCATCATTTTCCATCAAGACAGAGTCTCTTTACGAACTAACCCTACCTTTATGCCAAAGGTAGTATCCAGTGTGGCTTTAAATCAGACCATTCATTTACCCACCTTTTATCCAAACCCCCAGAATAAAGGAGAAAGACTCCTTCACTCTTTGGACATTCACAGACAGCTACGTTACTATTTGGATAAGACAAAGACCCTCAGAAAAACTGACCAACTCTTTGTATCCTATGCTGCAGGTTCACAAGGAAAGGCTATTTCCAAATGGATAGCACATTGTATCCGTTTTTGCTACTCGCACCATGGGAAAGTAGTGCCTGTTAATATTAGGCCCCATTCTACCAGGGCTACAGCAACCTCAGCAGCCTTTCTCAGGGGGGTTCCAACCAAGGACATTCTGGAGGCAGCTACTTGGAGTTCAGTGCACACCTTTACCAAGCACTACCACCTTCCATTATACTCAAAAACCAGAGCTGGTTTTGCCACTGCAGTTCTGCAGGGCATCCTAGCTTCACCTTACCCAGTTTAGTACCATCCACCCATCCATAGCTTTGGGGTTCAACCCAAGTGTGATGACTGCAGCAGTATTACACGATGAACATAGTACAGTTTTGTACCTACCATAAATGTAGATGTTCGAGTGTATATACTGCTGCAGTCCAGGTTACCCTCCCACCATCCCCTCTACATACCAGGGTGTTAGTTATAACTCCATCTACATCAATCTAATGGATACATGCCTATATGGTGTAGTTGCTAACAGCTAGTACTATTGTTTATCTGCTAAGGTATTTTGCATAGTTATTTGTATTGCCTACCTAGTTGGGGCCACCTGACATCTGGGGCAAGAAAAACTGAAGAAAATGGCGTCGGCTGCCTCTTTTATACCCCTGTCGCACTGACGTCAGGGAAAAAGCGACGACAACCGACGCCGGACCAAGACTTTGGGATTCGGCCGACTGCGGGACCGCCTGACGGCAGGATAACCCCTAGTGTGATGACTGCAGCAGTATATACGCTCGAACATCTACATTTATGGTAGGTACAAAACTGTACTTTTTTATTCCAGGCTTTTCCCATTTCCCATTCCTAAGAAATGATGGCAATTAGATACCCACTGTACACATGCCAGCCCAGAGAAAATTATTTAAAATTCCTAAATTGAAAATGCTGACCCCGGCAGGCAGTCATTCTCATGCAAAGCCCCTGGGCATTTATGGTAGTTCTAGACCTCAGAGATGCTTACCTGTACATATATCAACATTTAGAGGTCGGAGACAATATCTGAGATTTATGGCAGACAGATTTCCCTTCCAGTTTGCCTCCTGGCACTTCAGTTTAGCTGTTGTGCGAGATATATTTAACAAATGCCTGAACCCAATGATAGTACACCATAAAACCAAGGGCATTCACATTTACACTCATCTTGATGACGGTCTTGTCTAGGCCCAGTCCAAGCAATAGATGCAAAATACAGTGAAATACATTCCACTGTGCCTGACTATCCTAGTATTCACCCACACAACAAAAAGTCAAATTTGTTTCACAGTCAGAGGGTAGTCTTTACAAAGGCTTTCCTGGACATGGAAATCTATGGAAAATTCCTCCAAGTGGAAACCCCTGACAGCCTTTTTCCAAACTGTGCACAGGTCCTCAGCATCCTAGGCCAAGTGGCATTAACTATATCAATGACTCCTGTAGCTAGACTTATTGCAGTGGGTACATCTGGGACTTGCATGTACATCCCCAAAATACAGTAGTCCTAGTTCAGTCCTTTGTGAGAAATTAACTGTACTGGGGTGATTCACATTCTGAAGAATGAATGTGTTTCCTTCAGGCAAACCACCCTAATCAGAAATTTACTAAGGGTGCCTCAGTTCAAGTATGAGAAGTTCATTTAATAAGCCTAAAACTAAAGGGCATCCATCAGAAATATCAGAATAAGACAAAATGTTAGCAGTCCAGTACATCGTTCAAGTCTTCAGAACAGTTTACGTGTCATCAACCTTAGAAATCATCACAAACAATTCCACATTTATTGTGGTGCATTAGCAGCCAAGGAGGTGGTGCATGTGTGCCTTCTGTGTAGGCTAGCTGTGCAGCCTTGGAAACTAGCCCTGGAATTTAGTCTATAAAGCGATGTCTGTCCCATCAGAGGACAACTCCCTGCTGCTCAGGGAGATGTTTCTGGACCTAATAAATATATGAGATGTCCCATTCATGGACCTCTTTGCTTCTTTGTGCAGCAAACACCTGATCAAATTCTACTCCACTGAATTTCACAGAAGAAACTTGAGCAGTGAATGCCCTTTTCATAAACTGAAATGGTCTGTTTTTTTTTCTCTCCCCGTACTTGTTGCTCAAGGTAATTCAGAAGATAAGGGAGAGGAACTTCAGTCAAAAGAAGCCAAAAGATCAATGCACCGTAAATTAAGCAATTAAATTATTCCAAACTTGAAAATGTACGCTAAAAACACGTCGAAGCCAGAAGTTATTCTTATAGTCTGGTCAGGACAACACTGATTCTCTCATTTGAACTATTTGGTAAGGGAGAAATGTTTCCTGCTCCCTTAGCATGCAGACTTGACACAGTTCAGAGATACAGTCATGCACTCCAGCCTGTCCACACTGAACCCTAGCAGCTTTGAGGATATGAACTTGCTCCCATTTGTGTACTCATGCTCTAGAGATCTGTTAAACATGGAGGCTAGTAAGTTAAGTACAATAAATTCATATCTAGTGAAGCAGAAGTGATTTTTCCCCTCTGGTGCCATATTATTTCTTGATTTGTCCCTGGTTCATTTGAGAGTTGTGGCACCACCTGCTACCCTGTCTGCAGGAACTACCAGATCTGATAGTTTTTCTTAAGGTTATGACTGCAGTAGTAAACCACATAGTGAATATAGTCACAGTTGTGTAGTAAAAGTACCATAATTAACCACATGGTGAATATAGTACAGTTGTATATTAAAATTGCCATAACTGCAGATGGCTTGAGTGGGGTTGGTGTTGCAGTACTTTTTCTTACTTTCCTTCCTTCCCCCATAATCCTGGAAGCCCTGAGGCCAGGACAAGTTCACATCTTCTCCCTTCCCCATTTCTACCCTATACTTTGCCCATGATTTTTGTCACTCCCTGCCCATCTTTTTGTTCAGGTGATTTGAAGATAAGGTTATCCTTAGGATGTTTAGAACTCTGGGCTCTCACTGTGGGCACACTGTACTCTGTGCATTTCCAAACTGTACAGTTGGGGGGGGGGGGTCAATGTGGCAATGTCTGAAGGAAAGCTGACATCAGCCCAGCCCCAAGTCGGGGTGCTCAGTTCTGAAAGTCTGGCCAAGAATTTTCAAACCTTTACTGCAGCAAAGTTGTGGTAAGTTGAGTACATAACTGTACTTCATTGAAACCTTGATGCATGTGTTCACCAGTGCAACTTTGGAGCTAGATTTCCAACCCCCTTCTCCCAGGAAGCTTGACCATATCTGTAGGGTCATGCACTCTTTTATAAGCATCTGTGCAAGAACCAACAGCAAATCCAGCAATGATATCCATGGATTACATTAAATTACATTAAGGGGTGATGTTTACTGTACTGTTCATTGTTTCATTCCTGACTTTTGGGATTCTTGCCAACAGATAGCCTGACTGGCTGGCCTATTTCCAGAACTCTGCCTGGAATACTTTTCTTGACTGCCTCTGTCTATAAGGGAAATGAAGCCCTGACCAGGAGTAAATTTACAATTTCCCATCGGATTGTCAAGATTTCATTTGAATAGGGTCAGAGATGAGCTCTTTTACATGGATGGGGAGCCTTTTCCATTGTACAGGGATCCTTTGGAACACATATTTGTCTCTCTAGCACAGTTTGTTTACATCACAAGCAAGGTTCAGATCCCTGGACCTAGTGTTTCTGGTGCTGTTTGTTTTGGACATGTGGAACAGATCCAGCAGGGCTGGGCCTAAGGAAGCTCTGTAAGCCAGGCAGAGATCCCCTGTCAGCAGCCTGTAGGAGACTGAATGCAGAGTTATCACCTGTAGGCAGTCGTTGTAAGACGGTATTCATGCCCTGAGTTCTCCTGTTGAGAAACCTTTTGTGGGCATTCCAACTGTTGCAAGTGTCTGGTTAAGTTCATGCCAAAGGGGGCATTGTACTCTCTGATGGATCTGATAGTGGCCGAGTAGAATGGTAGTGTAACTTCCATGAACCTGGATGCCATACCCATACCAATAAGTTGGGCATCATAGAATGATTTTCTAACAATCTTAGGTGCGTGTTGGTCAAAGGTCAGATTACTGTCCACATATGTTCCCAGGTTCCTTACTACTGGGTGAATTTTTACAGGCGTTTTATCAGTGGAGTAATTAATTTGGGTTGACAGTTTGCCAAAGAGCAATATAATGTGTTTTTTGGCATTGAGCTTTAGGCTATGGCTTTGGTACCAGTCATAGCATGTGCTAAGCCCTGTTGCATAATGTTGGTGTCTTGGGAGGAATCTATAGTAGCTCAGTTTCCAGTTATCTACGAACTTGGTGAGCCAGAAGCCTTGAACATTAGACTTGACTTAAAGAAATAGATGCCAAATGGGAGTGGGCCCAGCATGGAGCCCTAAGGTTCTCTGCAGGTGACCGGTGTTTTGCTTGAGATGCTCTTACCAATTTGGACTTCTCTGGTCCTGTTTGTGAGCTAGCTGGCAATCCACTGAGTTATGTTAGACACAGATTCCTGCCATCCTGTTACTATATAGGGGCCATATGTTCGGTAAAATTGGGTTATATTAGCTAGGCTTGTAAAGGCTCTTAAGCCATTAGCCTAGTAATCTCTTATGAACCTATGAAACCTTCTACTAGAAAATGTTAGAAAACCAAGTGGAGAGGATTTTCTGTTTGGAATATAAAGAAAATCTTAGGTCCTTTTTCAGCTGCCATTACTTCAATTTTCAACTTTCTCACACACCTTTTTCATGGTGGAACTAGCTACACAACTGCCAAAGGTCAGTTAGCTGCCATTTCTTCTTTTCACTTGGGTAATGTCATACTCCTGTTGCTGCTGTCAAGTTATCTAAGGTCTTTTTCTGAGGCGTTTTCCTTCTGTGCTTCTTGCTTAGCGATCTGGTATTATCATGGGATATCACTACTGTTCGGTAGTTTTTTTGATGGGTCCCCCTTTGAACCTACAGGTAAAGCTGAACTGAAGTTTCTGTCATGGAAGGCTTTATTTCTGGTGGCTGTTACCTCTGCCAGAAGAATTCCAGAATTGCATGCACCATCTTCCAAACCTCCCTATTTTATTTTTCACAAGGGCAAAGTATGTCTGAGGACCAATATTCCTCAGATTCTGCAATATTTAACTGAGATGTTGCACAAAGGCCTTTCCTTTTCATCTATAAAGATCCACACTTCAGCTGTTTCAGCTCATTACAACACGGATCCTCCTATTTTTTCACATCCATTATTAAGACAGTACCTCAGAGGGGCTAAGAACATAAGACCACCCCGAAGAGCACCAACACCAACTTGGGACCTCAATTTTGTTTTGGAAAAACTTGCACTACCGCCCTTCGAGCCAGCTTTTTCAGCTGATTTACAATTTTTATCATGGAAAACTGCCCTGCTGCTAGCAATAACTTCAGCACGAAGAGTCTTAGAGCTACAGGCCCTAATGGCAGTGGAGCCTTTCATCATTTTTCATCAAGACAGAGTCTCTTTACGAACTAACCCTTCCTTTATGCCAAAGGTAGTATCCAGTGTGGCTCTAAACCAAATCATTAATTTACCCACCTTTTATCCAAACCCCCAGAATAAAGGGGAAAGGCTCCTACACTCTGGACATTCACAGGCAATTACTTTTCTACTTGGATAAAACAAAGGATGTTAAGTTGTCAATCTCGCCTTCACTCTTGCTTGATGGGTTCGGAGCCGATCCTCGGCTCCGACTCGGCACTTGCTAAGCTCGAGAGTCACTTTTACCAGCTCGAGGCAGCCCCATATCCCATGATGCAAGGCGGTAAGTACCCAGATCTCGTTTGCCGCTTCGCTTATGAGGTCCTCCTTTTACCAGCTCCTGGTAAGTGATTTGCTACTTCGCTATTTTAGCCCCTTTTAACTAAAAAACCCTTTATTGTTAGTTTTAATTTAGTTTTAAACATTTTCTGACAGAAATTTGTCTGTCTCTTCTTATTTTTTTAGTCAGACTTTCTCCCATCCCATCCCCCCCCTGTTAGGGTGTGTGTGTGTGTGTTTTTTAGTTATACCTTTTGGTATATTTAATTTAATTTCTTTGACTGGTGTGTGTGTCTGTGTTTGCACCATGTCTAAAGAAAGGGTCTCAGGCTTTAAGAAGTGTGACTCGTGCTGTCAGAAAATGTCTCTGACAGACGGTCACACTTCTTGCCTGTACTGCCTGGGGCCTCTTCACCTGCAGGACTCCTGTGCTATTTGTCATTCTTTCAAACAGAGAGTCCTGCAGGAAAGAAGGAATAAGTTAATTTTGAGGGGCCTTCTTAAGCCGGAGGGCTCTCCGGCTAAGTCGGCTCCATCCAAGACTGCTAAGTCTTCCAAGGCCCAGGCTTCTGTGTCCAAGCCTGCGGCCTCGGCTCCGACTCGTTCTGAGTCGAGATCGCTCGGCTGGAGCCGATTCTGGCTTAACAGCCTTCGGCACCGATGGCTATCGGTGCCGATTCTGCATCGACCACGGTGTCGGCTCCGATCGGTTCCGACCACCATGTGGCTCAGGCATCGGTGTCGGCTACGATCGGCTCCGACACCGTTACTTTGTGGCTGTATCGGCTCCGGCTGGAGCCGATGCATCGAACTACCTGTCAGCTCCGACAAGTTGTCGGCTCCGACAGGTTCAATAGTTTCATCGGTTCCGATGGCTCCTTCGAGGAAGAGGTCTAGGTCTCCTTCCTTGGAGCCGATACTTCGGCTCGGCTTCACCTCTCCTCTCGAACGGAGCCATCGGAGCCGATCTTCAAGGTCATCCAGGCTTTCTGACCATGATTTAGAGAGTGGTCAGTAGATTACTTAAGTCACAGGCACTGGCCCAAATGTTACATAGTCCGTCTCAACAGACGGCTATTGGTCCACACCCGTTGCAGTTCCTCCTTCAACTCTACCCCAGAGCTTGGAGTTGGAGTCTTCGAATGGTTACTGCTACGGCTGAAGGACAGATACCCCTTCTGTTCCTTCAGCCTCTACTCTTATCTCCTCTTGAGACCTTCCTTAGAGGGATTCGGTGGCGGGCTTCCATGGTCTCCTCCGAGGGGTGAGTGGCATCGGACCCTTGTCCGAACCCGCTCTTCCCCTTGGAGCCTCGGCCTTGGTGAGCTCGGCTCCGACATCTGCCTCGGAGACTTCCCTTCGGTGGTCCCTGGAGTTCCTAGCTCTTGAACGGGTTCTCTCGGACCTTCCTGGGAGGGGAGCATTCGAGGTGATGAAGAGTGTGCTGGCCACTGGTATCAGCCAGCAGTCTGTTCCCTTAGCTCCTCCCTCTGTAGTGCCTGTTGACATCTCTGCCACTTCTCTTGCTACAGGACCCAGAGATCCTCCGCCTCAGGTTTCCCCATTGGGAATATCCCCCTCTTCCGAGGATTCTCCTAATGTTTCGGGAGATCCTCCTAGAAAGAGGACTTGTAAGAGGAAACATATAGACTCCCCCGAGTCTATCACTTCAGATACTGACTTAGATGAGTCAGAGGGATCCCCAAGATCCCCCTCTGAGGATGTCTCCTTCTCAGACATCCTAGAACTCCTTAAACAGAGGGGAAACTGGCCCACCAGTAATCCCTCTGAGGATGAGTCAGTATACCTAGAGGCATTTGGATCTCGGCCCTCCACCTCCTGGGTGTCTCCGCCTTTCGACCCCTTATGCAAGTTATTGCCCGAAAGGCGTGGGCTGCTCCTGACTCTGTAGAGCCAGTCCCTAGGAGGCCTTCAAAATTTATTACTGCCCGTGTGATAAGCAATTCCTCACTAAGGGTGTCCCGCTGATGCCATGGTGGTGGCTGCTGCCACCAAGAAGGAACTTGCAGATCCTTCCGTGCCGTCCATCCTCCTAATAAGGACTCTAGGACCATGGATAGGTACGGTGGCGGATGTTTTCCTCAGCGACCTTTGCTATGCGTTCGCTGAATTACCTATGTCACTTCACCAGACTCCAAAGGGATATCCTTAAGGAGCTAGGTGATGTTGTACAGGATCCTACAGCTGCAGGAGCTCAGGAAAAAATTGCTTCGCAGCTAGGAACCCTTAATTCCATTGCAAACTCCTCCATGCGGCTTATATCATATGCTGCTGATGGAGCGAGTAGGGCCGCAGGTACAGGTGTGGCCCTTAGACGCCAAGCCTGGATGCGGCTATGTGACTTTGCAGATCCCTTTAAGGCGTCCTTCACAAATTCTCCCTTTGATGGGTCAGCTTTGTTTTGCCCTCAAGTGAAGGAAACGTTGACCAGGTGTGAGCAGGACGGCAAGACTCTTTCTGCCGTAGGAGTCCGTTTTTCCACCCCTTCTAGACCTTACCCCAAAGGACAGAAAGGTGGCAAAATGTGGTTCCATAAATCCCAAGGAGTCACGCCGATTCACGTGGTCAGTTTACCCCTAGAGGCAGAGGGGTAACAACAACAGACGCCTTCTAGAGGCAGAGGGGTCCAAAACCAGGGAAACAGAGAGCCTCTCTGACAAGCCCTTTCAGCATCCCTGAGATGTTGCCCGGCTGTCCATCCTTGGAGGCAGTCGGGGAAGACTATCGCTGTACCCAGAAGCCTGGCGTTCCCTCACTCAAGACAGATGGGTACAGTCGATCATATCCGAGGGTTACAAAATTCCTTTCGAGGAAAGTCCTTTCTATCACTCAAATTCCCTTCCAGATGTACCACCGGTCTAAGGAAATTGCAGAGTTAGAAGTCTTAAAACTTCTGCAAAAAGAGCCATTCAGCCAGTTACGACAGATCATTCAGAGCCGGAATCTACTCAAGGTTCTTTTGGTCCCCAAAAGACGGGGGACTGGAGACCAATATTGGATCTCAGCAGACTCAACAAGTCTGTGAGGAAGACAAGATTGCGAATGGTCACTCTTCAGTCAATTCTGCCCTTCTTACAGAAGGACAACTGGATGTGCTCAATAGATCTTCAGGATGCGTACTATCACATCAAAATCCACAGACGCTCCAGGAGATTTCTCCGCTTTCGGCTGGGGTCCAGTCATTTCCAGTTCAGAGCCCTGCCCTTTGGTCCCACTACAGCCCCCAGAGTGTTCACCAAATGCATGGCAGTGGTCACGGCTCACCTGAGACGTCAAGGATTCCAGGTGTTTCCGTATCTCGACAACTGGCTCCTTTCAGCCACCACCAGGCATCAGCTTATTCAAGCCAGGGATTACACAATAAAGCTTTGTACTCTTTTGGGCATCTCGATAAACTTGAAAAGTCATCCTTATCGCCCTGCCAGTCTATTACTTTCATAGGCAAACTTAAACACTGTTCGGATGTCAGCTACCCTTACAGATCAAAGAGTTTCAGACATTCAAAGTCAAGTCAGGATCATTCTAGCCAACAAGAAAGTACAGGCCAGAATGGTTCTAAAGGTATTAGGCCTCATGGCTGCGGCCATTACTCTTCTTCCCTGGCTCGCTTCTACATGCGCCTTCTTCAGTGGATGCTGTTCACACAGTGGTCGTACCAACAACTTCCAATGCGTCACCAGATTCTGGTGATACAGACTTGCAAAGATCATCTTGCTTGGTGGATCACATCTCCCCAGGTTCACCAAGGCAGACACTTTGTACCCCCATCCCCGGTAGCCACTGTCACCACGGATGCCTCCCTGATCGGGTGGGGGGGGTCATTATCAGGGCAGGATGGTTCATGGGACGTGGCAGCCGTTCGAATACCACCTGCACATAAATGTCCTGGAGATGAGAGCAGTGCTTTTAACGTTGCAAGCCCTCAACGACTTTCTTCCCGTAGGGACAATTGCAGTCCACACAGACAACATGTCTGTAGTTTGGTATATCAACAAACAGGGCGGAACCAAGTCCTACCCCTTGTGTCGAAGCGCTCAGACTATGGCAATGGGCAATCTCCTCTCATCAGTTTCTGGTAGCAACGCATATCCCTGGGAAAACCAACATTGTAGCGGACAGATTGAGCAGAGCTATTCTCATGCCTCACGAGTGGTCTCTCAAGCAATCTATAGCGGAAGAGATATTTCTGGAATGGGGTCGTCCATGTTGCGATCTTTTTGCTACTCCCCAAAACAGCAAATGCCCAGACTTCTTCTCTCTCTTCCCTCTTCCAGGCCATCCCCCCAGAGACGCTCTGACCCAGGATTGGCCCCAGGGACTTCTTTATGCCTTCGCTCCATTTCCTCTGATCCCTCAAGTTATCCAGAAGGCAACCGTTTTGAGAGCCAAATTGATTCTCATTGCCCCTTACTGGCCTCGACAAGTTTGGTTCCCGTTCCTCCATCGTCACCTTTTGGTGCAGCCGTGGCATCTGGACCCAGTGCCAGATCTTCTGATTCACCAATCCGGTCAGCTGCACCGGTCTATCCCTTCTCTCAACCTCACAGCATGGTTGCTCCACTTCCTTCCTTAGCCAGGCTTCCTTTGATCTCTAACTCAGTTAGAGACATCATAGTAGCTTCTTTAAAATCCTCTACCAGGAGGATTTATGCAAGCAAATGGAAACGTTTCTCTTATTGGGCTAAGGCCAAGAGTATTGATCCTTTCACTGCCCCTGTTCAGGCAGTCCTGGACTTCTTAGCAGAGATTTTTCATGCAGGCTCCTCTTCTTCCACAGTCAGAGTTCAATTGGCTGCTATCTCGAACTTTCATGTCGGGATCAGATCACAATATTATGTCCCATAGGCTCTGCAGGGCCTTCTTGAAAGGAATTTTCCTGCAAAAGCCTCCAATCAGGAATCCTCCTCCTCAGTGGGATCTAAATTTAGTGCTGACATCCTTGATTCTTCCCCCCTTCGAGCCAGCTGTTTCTTGTTCCCTGAAATTTCTTTCTTGGAAAACTTTATTCCTAGTGGCTATTACATCGGCCAGGAGGGTGTCTGAACTTCATGCTCTATCGGTTCGACCCCCCTATTTGGTTTTTCACAAAGACATAGAGTATCATTGAGAACTAATCCGACCTTTTTGCCTAAGGTCGCCTCAAAAACCAATTTGAATCAATCCATTGATCTCCCTGTATTTTTCCCAAACTATTCAGACAGAGCCGAACAAAAACTACATTATCTTGATGTCCACCGTCAACTCAGATATTATTTGGACAGAACAAAAAAATTTAGGAAATCTGATCAACTTTTTGTTTCCTATGTGGATAATAAGAAAGGCCTTCCTGTTTCTAAAGTGACCTTGTCTAGATGGCTTTCTTCGGTCATCTCTGAAATTTATCTGCTCAGGGGAAAACAGCTGTGCTCAAAACCTAAAGAACATTCAACTAGGAGCTTAGCTACTTCTACAGCCTTTCAAGCTAGACTTCCTTTAGACACTATTTGTGCAGCGGCCACTTGGGCCACTCCTCATACTTTTGTTTCCCACTACAAATTGGACTTGGCCTCCAGGGACAGAGCCAGTTTTGGCTCTACAGTCCTCAAGAGTCTGTTCCATTGAGCCACCCAGGATAGAGGTGCTAGGGACGCGGTCCCATCAAGCAAGAGTGAAGGCGAGATTGACAACTTAACATTAAGAAGTTATGTACCTACCATAACGTTCCATGTTAGTTGTCTTCTCTCGCCTTCTTTCTTGCGACCCTCCCTCCTTCCCCCAGGCCTGGACAGACCTTTCTATAAGAAATTATTATGCTGAAGACCATTCAGACCTGGTCCTTCTTCCATCCTGTAAGTTTTCTTTCTTCCTTTGGAAGTGTTTTTATGCTTGGTGCTATTGCCCTTTGTCATCAAACGAGATCTGGGTACTTACCGCCTTGCATCATGGGATATGGGGCTGCCTCGAGCTGGTAAAAGTGACTCTCGAGCTTAGCAAGTGCCGAGTCGGAGCCGAGGATCGGCTCCGAACCCATCAAGCAAGAAAGAAGGCGAGAGAAGACAACTAACATGGAACGTTATGGTAGGAACATAACTTCTTATTTTCAGAAAATCTGATCGGCTCTTTGTATCCAATGCTGCAGGATCTCAAGGAAAGCCTATATCAAAACAGACCATTTCAAAATGGATAGGACATTGTATCCATTTCTGCTACACACACCATGGGAAACCTGTACCTGGTAACATTAGGCCTCATTCCACCAGGGCTACAGCAACATCAGCAGCCTTCCTCAGAAGGGTACCAACCAAGGATATTTTGGAAGCTGCAACTTGGAGTTCAGTGCACACCTTCACCAAGCACTACCACTTACCTCTATACTCAAAAACCAGAGCTGGCTTTGCCACTGCAGTTTTGCAGGGCCTACTAGTTTCTCCAAACCCTGTTTAGTACCAACCGCCCAGCCTTAGCTTTGAGATTCAACCCAAGTGTGATGACTGCAGCAGTGTAACACGATGAACATAGTACAGTTTTGTACCTACCATAAATGTAGATGTTCGAGTGTTCACACTGCTGCAGTCCAGGTTACCCTCCCACCTTCCCCTCTTTTTACCTGGGTTTTAGCTATAGCTCCCTGTTTATACAATCTCTAAGATGTATTTCTATATGGTGTATTTGCTTACAGCGGATAATGTAGTCATACAAAATGCACCTCTCACTAAAGCTGTGATGGATGTCATTTTGGAGGCCAGAAGGCCTAGTACCAGAAAATCTTACGCCAAAAAATGGAAGAGATTCTGTGCCTGGAACACCGGGCACAAGGAATTGACACGGCTGTACCAAATATTCCTCAGATTTTGCAATAACCAACTGAGATGCTGGACAAAGGCCTATCCTTTTCATCAATTAAAATTCATGCCTCTGCCATTTTGGCTCATTACAATACAGATCCACCAATCTTTTCTCATCCTTTAAGGCAGTACCTCAGAGGAGCCAAAAACTTAAGGCCTCCAAGGAGATCACCAATACCTGCATGGGACCTCCATTATGTTTTGGAAAAACTCACCCTGCCTCCTTTTGAACCAGCCGTTGCAGCGGATATAAAATTTTTATCTTGGAAAACAGCTCTGGTCCTAGCAATAACCTCTGCAAGACGAGTCTCAGAGCTACAGGCACTCATGGCTGTGGAACCTTTTATCATTTTTTATCCAGACAGGGTTTCTCTGAGGACCAACCCGACATTTGTGCCTAAGGTAGTGTCCAGTGTGGCCCTTAACTAAACTATTCATCTACCAACTTTTTATCCAAACTAACAGAATAAGGGGGAGAGAATTCTGCATTCTTTGGACATACACAGACAGCTACGCTTCTACTTGAACAGAACCAGAGCTTTCAGAAAGACTGAGCAACTACTAGTGGCATATGCTGCAGGATCACAAGGAAAGGCTATCTCTAAGCAGACTCTTTCAAATGGATAGGCCACTGCATTCGTTTCTGCTATTCACAACATGGCAAGCCAGTGCCTAAGGGCATTAGGCCACATTCAACCAGAGCAGCAGCCACTTCAGCAGCCTTCCTCAGGGGAGTACCAACCAAAGACATTTTAGAGGCTGCAACCTGGAGTTCAGTGCACACCTTTACAAAGCACTATCATTTACCACTCTACTCCAAATCCAGGGCAGGCTTTGACACTGCAGTTTTCCAGGGCCTCATAGCCGCTCCTAATGCTATTTAGCTCCAGCCTCCCAACCATAGCTTTGGGATTCAACCCAAGTGTAATGACTGCAACAGTGAAACACTAAGAAGAGGCGACAGCAACTGACGCCGGACCTAGACTTTGGAATTCAGGCCGACTGAGGGTAGCCTGCCAGCAGGATAACCCAAATGTAACGACTGCAACAGTGAATACACTCTAACATCTACATTTATGGTAAGTGTACACAACTGTACTTTCTGATCACCAAGGACCTAGTGTTCCTAGGCTGCAGATTGGACACCAAGAAGATGCAGGCCTGCCTGCCTCAGGAGAAGGTGCAAAGCCTTACAGCTTTCTTCCACTGCATCTCCTCCCTCAATGTATGCTAAGCAAGGGAACTTCTAAGGGCCCTGGACTTCATTACAGCTCCCTCTGACCAGGTTGCATACGAGGACAATTCAGTGATACCTGAAAACAGTATGGTCCAAACATTCTCATTCTCTAGACAGAGAAACACCCTCATTAGTTGTCTCAAAAAGGAGATTTTGTGGTTGGTGGCCTAGGTTAATCTTAATCCAAGGCATCCCTTCAAACACGGACTCCAGCTCAAATGATGTGACAAGGTCTGAAGAGGCTGAACAGTTGTCCAGAATCCAGGACAGGTGGCACAAACTTAAGAAGAAGCACATCAACTTGAAAGAGATGAGGACACTCATCCAAGCATTTCAGGATGTTCTTCATTCCACATTGCTGCAGTCCTAACTATTGGGTAGTCCGCTGTCCAGTCGGCCCGAATACCAAAGTATATGGCTGACGTCGGTCAGGGCGCATTAAACTGACGTCAGTACGTCAGGGTACTAATGCGCATGACCGACGTCATATCCTCAGTCTTTTTTGCCGCATGGTCCGATGCAGAAGCAATTTTGCGAGTGCAGGTTGGCGTTCTGAAAGTTTCTGAAGTCAGAGTTTCAGACCGAATCAAAGTTGGCTAAGTACCCCGTTGGGGATTATTTTGGTTTTTTCTTGCCTCAGTATTTAACCGGATGTCAGAAAAGTAAATAACTGTATTTCTTGTGGGAAACAGATACCTCATAGGGATTACCATACTTTGTGTATACCTTGTTTAGGGCCTGAGCACGACGTTGTTGGATGCCGCTCTTGTGCTAGATTTAACAAACGCTATTAAGAGAAGGTTAGACTGTGCCAGGTTAGTGTTTGGGAAGCGTTGTAATTATAAAATGCCGTCGGATGCTCCGGCTTCGCCAAAAAGCAAGGACAAAGCAGCAAAGCCTAGGGGAAGAACCGACAGTCCCAGACGCCGGTTCTTTGGAAGGCTCAGTGGAGCCGGAGGTTCTGCCAGGTGTTTCTTTGGAGTCTCAGGGAGAGACTTTACTGTTACAGGATGTATCCTCTCAGGACGTAGGCCAGGCTGAGGGGGCTTCTCAGGTGGCTGTTCTTCCCTCTCTCCCTAAGGTGGTTAGAGCCTCCCCTTCTGTTTCCAAGACCTCTTTGAGAGGCAGGCCAAGTTTAGCTTCAGTGGGGGTTTCTCCTAGTGCTTCAGGGTCTTTGCCTAAGAAACATATGCTTAAAATGTCAGAGGATTTGATTACTATGATAAGAGGTTCTATGCCCCCTGCTGATAAGAGGCCTAGGGTGGAACCTGAGTTTGAGAGTTTTGAGCAATGTTCGAGGCTTCTGAGTCTTCGGCTGAAGACTTGCAGGAGTATCCTCCTTATTCTGATTCTGATGTGGATGATTCTACTCCTTCGGCTTCTCCTCCTGAGGATTTTTCTTTTTCAGAGACTCTGCATTCCATGAGGGAGCATTTTAAATGGGAAGGTCAAGATTTCTCTGATTCCAGGAAGAGGCTTAGGAATTCTTGTTTTACCCCAGCATAGGCCTTTAGCTATACCTCCTGTTCTGAATGTTGTGGAAGATGTTTTGCAGAGGCTTCCTGAATCCTGATTCTTTGCCTCCTGCCCCAGTTAAACCGGATAGGTATTATAGGGTGCCTGAAGCTCATAAGTATCTTTTAAGAGCCCTAGGGCACACCCCGAAACTGTCTCTCAGGGGCCTAAGGGTGTGAAGGCCTCAGTTGTTAAAAATCCTGTCCCTCCTGATAAAGAGGCAAGGGCTTTGGATAGATGGGGAAAGAAAGTGTATACTTCTTCCACTTTAGCCATGAGGGCGTTGAATTGTCAGTTTCACATGTTAAAATATCAGAATTATCTCCTTTCACAATTGAAATCTAAGGTGGATGCTCTGGCGGAAGGTATTGAGTGTAAAGAGTTGCAGGATTTAGTTCATGTGTCTGAACAGGTGGGTAAACATTCCTTGCAGTGTGGTTTTGATGCCGTGCAGGCCTCCTCGAGGGTGGCTGCCACTGGTTTTGTTCTTCGTAGGCACGCCTGGTTGAGAGCTCAGAATTTAGCTGTGCATGTCAAAACAAGGATTTTGGATGCTCCTTACAGTCTGATGTGTTGTTTGGTTCGCCTGTGGAAGCAGTTTTAAAGAAAATGGAGGACAAGGCTAAGTCTATGCAAACTGTTAAGGATTTTTTGCAGGTGCAACCTCCGAAGTTTAGTAGAAATTGGCCTACTAAGGGATGGACTTATCCTGCTTATGATCCCCAGTCTAGGGGTAGGTCTAGATGTGGTAGGGGCAGAGCTCAGGGTTCTTTTAGGCCTAGGACAGGGAGTTCCCCTGCTCAGACTTCTGGTGAGGGCAGGGGTCAGTCCTTTCGTAAGCAGACCCAATGACCTGCCTTTTCAGCTGCCAGTTCCTTCTCGCCTGGCAGCACCTTTGGGAGGAAGGTTGTCTCTTTTCAAAGAAAATTGGGATTTAATTACCCAAGACAGATGGGTACTGGATATCATTCACCACGGTTACAGGTTTTATTTCCATACCTTGCCTCCTTTCAAAGGCATGCCAGACATTCCTCCTCTTCAAAGAACAGAGGCTCACAAGCAAATTTCTTTGTTGCTCCAAATAGGGGCCATTCAGCCAGTTCCTGTGCCAGAAAGGGGCCTGGGATTTTATTCTCGCCTGTTCCTAGTACCAAAGAAGGGGAACACGTGGAGACCAATTTTGGATTTATCTATCCTCAACACTTATCTGGACATTCCCAAGTTCAAAATGTTGACGTTACAACAGCTTTTACCTCTGCTGGGCAGAGATCATTGGATGGTAACTTTAGATCTCAAGGAAGCTTACCTTCATGTGCCTATAAGACTAAGTTGCAGGAAGTATCTGCGTTTTCGAGCTGGAAATTCTCATTATCAGTTCTCTGCATTGCCCTTTGGCTTATCTACTGCGCCCAGAGTATTCACGAAGGTTCTGGCTCCAGTGATAGCTTACTTCAGGCTAAAAGGAATTCAAATATATCCTTACTTGGACGACTGCCTGATTCTGGCTCAAGAAAAGGAAGACCTTCTACAGCATTTGGAATATGTCATAGCAGTGCTAAGATGCCTGGGGTATTCTGTGAACGAAATAAAGTCCAGTCTAGTACCCTCTCAAGACATGTGCTTTCTGGGTGTGAGACTGAATACAGCAGCCCAGATGGCCTTTTAACCCCGGACAAACAAAAGAATCTTTCCAGTTACTTCCATCAACTATCTCTTCAGTCCGGGCTGACTGCAAGGACAGTCCTTCAAGCCTTAGGGTTCATGGCATCTTGTATTCTGGTGCTTCCCAATGCCAAACTGCATATGAGGAAGCTACAATGGTATCTCAAAATGTATGGACACAGCACTGCCAGGATTTGGACACTGTCATTCAAATAATACCTTGCATTCAAAAGGAATTTTTGTGGTGGGCTCAGGAATGTCACCTAAACAAGGGACTCTCTGTGACCCGGCCAGAGGCGAGTCAGATTCTAACGACAGATGCCTCAGACATTGCTTGGGGAGCTCATCTAAATGGAAAGTGGATACAAGACAAGTGGCCTGCCAGACTACAGCATCTACATATCAACATGAAAGAGATGTTAGCAGTCCAGTTTGCATTAATGGCTTTCAAGGAATTACTTCTTCCAGGGCAGGTGTTGATTCTAACAGACAACACAACTGTCATGTGGTACATCAACAAACAAGGGGGAACACATTCTTACCCACTGTGCAGGCAAGCAATGATTTTATGGGAGATTGCGCTCAGCTTGCAACTAACTGTTCAGGCAAGGTTTCTGCCAGGAGCACAGAACTCCTTAGCAGATGTGTTAAGCAGACAAATCATGGATCCCCACGAGTGGAAACTGGATCTTCATGTATTTCAAAAATTGACAGTGTCATGGGGAACTCCAGACATAGATCTGTTCGCTTCTCCACTAAACCATCAGCTGCCAAGATTTTGCACAAAGAGATTTCATCACACAGCTTGGAAAGTGGATGCTCTTTCTTTCAGTTGGAAAAATCTTCATGTGTATGCGTTTCCACCTCTGCCTCTTCTTCCAAAGGTGCTTCTAAAGGTCAGACAAGACAAGCCAAGGATGATTTTAATAGCTCCAGATTGGCCTCGGCAGCACTGGTACCCATTACTGAGGAGTCTGGTAAAGAAGCCTCCATGGCCTTTACCCTTGATTCCACACCTGTTGTCTCAGAGGGACGGTCACCTGCTCAATGTCAAGCTTCACTCTCTTCATCTAACAGCTTGGCATATTCTGTTTTGAAAACAGCAGGTCTCAACTTCCTCAACAAGTTTTAAATGTGATTATGGAAGCCAGAAGACCTAGTACAAGGAAAGTGTATGCAGAAAAATGGAAGAGATTTTTATTTTGGAGTGCAGCAAACAATTTGGAGATTTCTGAGCCTAATTTGAGTGTGGCTCTTCAATATCTTACTGAGTTATTGGACAAAGGTTTGTCTTTCTCTTCCATTAAGATTCATGCTGCAGCAATTTCAGCTCACTATGATTGTGACCCACCATTGTTTTCGCATCCTTTGTTCAAGCAATTTCTTAGAGGGGCAAAGAATATAAGACCCCCACGTAGAGCTCCTACTCCTGCTTGGGATCTCAATTTTGTGTTGTAGAAACTTACTCTACAACCTTTTGAGCCTGCGGCTACTGCTGAATTGAAATACTTGTCATGGAAGACTGCTTTTTTGTTGGCCATTACTTCTGCAAGAAGGGTTTCTGAGTTGCAGGCCCTTATGGCAGTGGAGCCTTTTTTGATTTTTCATAAGGATAGGGTATCTTTACGTACTAATCCTTCCTTTATGCCGAAGGTGGTTTCTAGTGTGGCTTTAAACCAAACTATTCATTTGCCTACTTTTTATGCAGATCCTCAAAATAAAGGGGAAAAGATTTTGCACACTTTAGATGTACACAGGCAATTGCGTTATTATTTGAGCAGGACTAAGGATTTTAGGCAGTCTCAGCAGTTGTTTGTTTCTTTTGCTTTGGGTTCACAGGGCAGGCCTGTGTCAAAACAAACTATTTCTAGGTGGATTGGGTGTTGCATTGCATTTTGTTATTCCCATCATGGCAAGGAGATTCCAGCTGGGATTAGGCCTCATTCCACTAGGGCTACTGCCACTTCTACAGCATTTCTAAGGGGGGTGGCAACTAAGGATATTTTGGAGGCAGCTACTTGGAGTTCAGTGCATACTTTCTCTAAGCATTATCACCTTCCTCTCTACTCTAAGTCTAGGGCTGGTTTTGCCACTGCTATTTTGCAAGGCATGTTGTCAGTTCCTGCTTCCTTATGATTTGCCAGCCTCCCTTACCTCTGCTTTGGGATTCTACCCAATAGTTAGGACTGCAGCAATGTGGAATGAAGAACATAGTACAGTTTTGTACCTACCATAAATGTAGATGTTCGAGGATCCACATTGCTGCAGTCCAATTTACCCTCCCTCCTTCCCCTCTGATTTTAGGGGTGGTTGTGTAGGTGAGGTTATGTTCAGCTAATTTTGTATATATTGTACATATTTTTGGTGCAGGTATGTTTGGAGTTTTTGGATTTTGGGCCTTATCTTTTCAGGGTCTTCTGACATCTGGGGCAAGAAAAGACTGAGGATATGACGTCGGTCATGCGCATTAGTACCCTGACGTACTGACGTCAGTTTAATGCGCCCTGACCGACGTCAGCCATATACTTTGGTATTCGGGCCGACTGGACAGCGGACTACCCAATAGTTAGGACTGCAGCAATGTGGATCCTCGAACATCTACATTTATGGTAGGTACAAAACTGTACTTTTTCTTGCACATTTGGAAACTGAAACCACCACTGTCATGTGGTGCATAAACAAGCAAGGAAGGGATCATATCATACCAATTATGTGGATTAGCTTAGATTGCTTGGGAAGCCGCGGTGGTGCAGCGGTAGCATTATCGCCTCACAGCAAGAGGTTCTCCCCGTTCGATTCTCGGCTGGAGCGCCTTCTGTGTGGAGTCTGCATGTCCTCCCCGCGGTCGAAAGACATGCGTGAATGGGCGTGCCTTTGTTGAAGGTTGGGTGTCGGGCTAGCACCTCGGCACCATAAAAATCGACTGCCAATCATTAGCGGACCGGAGTTCCACTGTGGCGACCCCTAACCGGGAAAAGCCGAAAGAAGAAGCTTAGATTGCTTGGGACATAATGAACCAGAGAAACACGTCCCTGCTTCCTGTGTATATCCAATTACGGGACAACATTCTAGCACACACACTAAGCAGGTCTATTGAGGACCCTTAAAAATGGGCCCTAAACAGGTAGGTCTTTAGGGACATTCTTCAAAGGTGGGGGACACCGCAGTTTGCTTTGGAGAACAACAGGTAACCCCTATTTTGCACTAGGATTTCTTGTCCCTCAGCCTGGAAAACGGATGCATTCTCCTTTCAGTGGAGATGGAAGTTTCTTTACACATTCAGAATTAATTGGAATGGATAGAAAATGTTACTAAAGGTCCAGAAAGAAAAATCAAAAATCTTACTGATGACTCTGTTAGCCAAAGAGGCATTGGTTCCCCCATTCTCTTTCATCTAGCCAGGAGCAGTCACCACAAAGTACCACACAAGATGGATCTCATCACACAACAAAGAGGATCACTGCGTCATCTGAACCTGCCATCCCTAAACCTAAACCTATGGCTGATAGGGTTCAGATCCCTTTTAGTCAACAGTTTTCAACAGATGTACTGCGGTTTCTCCAGGAAGCAATGAACCCCACCACCTGAAAATCCTGCTTAGCCAAATAGAGGTTTCCCTTCTGTCACAAAAACAGGACCCCAAAAAGTCAGAGGTTCATCTTATCCTGAAGTACTTGGCTGAATTCATGGAATACAGGGCTGGCATACTCCTCCATCAAAGACCACCTGTTGTCCGTCTCTGCCTGTCTGCCCATCAGTCCATTTGTTACATCCAGGTCTGAAGTCAGATAATTCCTAAAATGGGGGTACTGCATCTAAGACCCCCAAGGAAGCCAGTGCCCCCTGCATGGGACCTCACCTTTATGGAACAGCTCAATCTGCCACCATTTGAACCAGCAGCATTAGCAAATCTCATATTCTGTACCTGGAAAACTGTCTTGCTCCTAGCCCTTCTGCTAGGAGAGTCTCAGATCTTCAGACACTCATAGCCATTCCATCTTTACTTATTTTTCTCAAGGACAAGGGTGTCCCTGAGGATTAACCCCTCCTTCATGCCTAACATGGTGAACCCATAGAACAGGGGGGAAAGACTCCAGCATTTCCTTGATGTAGATGGACAGCTAAGATTTTATTTGGATGAAACCAAATCTATTCATAAGTCAAACCAACTGTTTGTTTCTTTCATGGACTCCAGACTGGCCCACTCAGTATCTAAACAAGCCACTGCAAGCTGCTTTTCTTAAACATCTCCTTTTTGTTAGACATAGTACAGCATATCCTTACAGACTTGCCCTTGAGCTCACTCTGCCAGGGCAGTGGCATTCCCAGGGGGTCTTCTACAAAGAGTTGATGCCATGACGATCCTGGAAGCTGCCATCTGGTGGTCTGCACACACTTTCACTAAAAATTACAGAAATTATGCCTTTTCAAGATCCAGAGCCGTCTTCACTAGATCAGTTTGCTGTGGACTCTTGGTCAGCTTTTCAGTTTTTCTCTCCATCAACCATCTTCCCTTGAGCTCTGGGTATCACCCATCTGTTTCGAATGCTTCAGTGATGATCTCAGTCAGGATATAGTACAGTTTTGTAAGAACTTACCATAACAGTTGATGTCCTACGGGTTACTGTTGCAGTTTTCCTTCCCACCCTCCTTCCCCTTTTGGATACCATCTTTTTGTCTCTTACTACCCTGTCTGCAAGACTGTTGGACCATGGGGGCCTCCTCTTGATCCCTGCTTTTCCCTCTTAACTGACCAGTCTCTCTGTGGTCTTCAGGCCGCTGACTTTGAAATAGTCTGAGGATCTACGCGCCTACATCTGTCTATATATCAGTACACTTATGAGCTTGAGGTCACGTGTCGGATATGTAGTCCAGGAAAGATTAAGCTTTTGTACCCTGCCCAGGCATCAGTGGTGAAAACCCATCTGTTTGAAAGACTACAACAGCGATCAGTAGAACATTTACTGTTGTGGTAAGTACTTACCCAAATGTACTTTAATGCTTTTTTATTTTCTTTCATAATTTAACTGTGGCATAGTTTCAAACTTCATTCTTACTTTGCTTATTATTGTCACTAAATTGCTTGCCATTTTTTTTTGCTTTAAAAGTTGATTAACCTTCTATCTAGCAGATCCACATGAAAAGGTCAATCAGAGCACACTGTCTAGACCTCTTATAATTGCCTGCACAGGCAAACTGCTTGTCTCCAGCCAACAAGAGAAGGAAGAGGTACCATTTACACTTTCTTCGCTTTTTATGTCTTTGGACATAACAATCCTCTGTAACTGAAACAAAAACATTAATTTAGCTGCTACTCCTATACTTGGGGGAGACTTTATTTTAATTCCATATAAAAATGATCAGTACACATTAACTTCTCCACATCAGCCAAGGAACACATTATATTAACTTTCATTTGCTTCTTATTGGCATTTTTCTTGTTACATTGTAGAGCCTGGATGCATTACAACTAATAAAGAATACTTTATTACCTTAGTATCACTAATATATTCAACTGATATAGTGTCTCTCCCCTCACTTCCCATTTAAAATGCTTCTGAATGCATGCTTTACAGAACCACTTTATACTCATAACAGAAAGACATGCAATTTATGTCATGAAAGGTTTGTACAAGTTTTAACAATACGAACCATTTAACTTACAAGTCACTTCGGTCCATTCTGTATCTTTCCAGACAGTAACATAAAATAGTGTTCTATGCTTTGCAGTTATCCACTGAATTAACACAGTCAGTACACCTCGTCTTTTCAACCCTTTTGCTTGCAAGTTTCTCCAGTTGCCAGAGCGGTGGAAATTCTAAAGTGTCAGTAATATCAAAATTATTAAAATTCATACAATCATTTTCATTCCCTCTAAAAACATCTTCATTGGGTAATAAATTATGATTCACTACATTTTCTTGTGCATCATTCTCAGAAATAGAGTTCTGTGATCTCATAACATTGGTGTGTTTTCTGTTTACTAGGAAAGCTTTTCGGAATGTTCATTATGTTTCACTGTTGCAGTCATTACACTTGGGTTATCCTGCTGGCAGGCTACCCGCAGTCTGCTCGAATTCCAAAGTCCTGGTCCGGCGTCGGTTGCTGTCACCTCTTCCCTGACATCAGTGTGCCAGGTGTATATAAGATGCAGCCAACGCCATTTTCTTCAGTCTTTCTTGCCGCACGGTGCCCGAAGCAAAAGCAGTTAGCAAGTGCCGGTCGGCCGACTCCTGAGATTTTCGAAATTGAATTTCAGATCCGAAGTCTTCAATAAAGCTTAGTATCCCGTTGGGGAAACTTTTTCTTGCTCCAGACCGATATCAGTAAAAGTTAACAATTGTATTTCTTGTGGGAAGCAAATACCTCATAAGGATTTTTATTTTTACTGTATTCCTTGCCTAGGCCCTGACCACGACAATGCTAGTTGTTGGTTTTGTGCTAGATTCAACCAACGCACTATTAAGCGTCTGTTCGATTTTGCTTTACATTACTTTGGCCGAAGGTTTAACTATATAATGCCGTCGGAACAACCGATGACCGGAGTTCATAAAAAGCACAAGGACAAAGAAAAGGACAGGCATCCGAGGCCCAAAACCGACGACGAAGCGTCTTCTAGGCCAGTCGCCAGTTCTCAGTGAGGCACTTTCACAGCCCCTGACACCCGCTACCTCAGAGCCACAGGCCGCCGCTGACTCCCATGTGGAGACAACTAGGCTTCTGGAAACTCAAGGTATTGGGCCTATGGAAACTATTCCCTCAGATGGGTCCGGAGCCGCTGAGCAGGCATCTGCTTCTGAGGGTGTTTTCAGACCTACACAGCTTACTATCAAGACCACTTCAGCAGCCAAGGCAAAGTCTAAAACACCTTTAAAGACAAAGAAACAAGTACAGCATTCTCCTGGACAGTTATCCATGCCAAAGAAACAGATGCTTAAAATGGCCGAAGACCTCATTACTTTGATCAGAGGTACCCATCCCCCTTCTGATAAAAGGCCTAGGCAAGACACTGACTAAGACTCTTCTGACCAGGTTTCTATTTCTTCTGATTCCTCTTCAGAACATGGGTATTCTCCTCTGACCAGGTTTCTATTTCTTCTGATTCCTCTTCAGAACATGGGTATTCTCTTCCTCCCTATGAGGACTCTGACGCTGAAGAATCTATCCCCTCAGCCTCTTCTCCTGAGGACTACTCATTTGGGGAAAGCCTGCACACCATGAGGGAGCATTTCCACTGGGAGAGCCGGGATTATTCAGAATCCAAGAAAAGGCTCAGAGACTTTTTTTTATTGCCTCAGCACAGGCCTCTTGCTATCCCCCCTGTACTAGATATTGTTGATGGTGTATTCTCTGAATCCAGTTTGTCTCCTGATTCTTTACCACCTGCACCAGTTAAGCCAGATAGGTACTACAGGGTTCCAGATTCTCATAAATTCCTTTGTAAAAAAACTGCTGCTGATCCAGAAACAATTTCTCAGGGTCCCAAAGGGGTCAAGGCTTCCACTGCAAAAAAAACCCTGTTCCCTCTGATAGGGATTCTAGGGCACTGGACATATAGGGGAAAAAAGTTTACTCCTCTGCTACTTTAGCTGTAAGGATGTTAAACTGCCAGTTTCACATGCTTAAATATCAACAATACCTAATGTCTTTGTTAAAACAGAAAATGCTTACAAGCTCTGAATGTCCTGAAAACAAGGAAATGCAGGATTTATTGCATGCAGCTGAACAAGTGGGAAAGCATACTTTGCAATGTGGTTTTGATTCATTAGAGGCTTCTTGCAGAGCCGCAGTTACAGGTTCTGTCATTCGAAGTCATTCTTGGTTAAAAGAACAGAGTTTACCCGATCACGTTAAAGCAAAAGTATTGGATGCTCAATTACAGCATGATACTTTGTCTGGTGTTAAGGCAGAAGAGGTGTTAAAGAAAATGGAGGATAAAGCAAAATCAATGCAGACAGTAAAGGATTTCTTACAGGTTCAGCCACCCAGATTTAGCAGGAACTGGCCTTCTAAAAATTGGTCCTTTCCAGTGTCAGACAGGCCACAAAGAGGCAGATACAGACACCCAGGAGGCAGATCTCAGCCCCAGGGCTCATACAGACCTAAACAATGGGGTGCTTCAGTTGCCAAAGGCGGAGAAGACAAATCACAACCTTGTAGGAAACAGTCCCAATGACTTTCCTCTACCAATGCCAAGCACTTACCTTTTGGCTGCACCCTTAGGGGGAAAACTAGCACTTTTCTCACAAAATTGGCACATGATCACCCAGGACAAATGGGTACTGAATATTGTTTCTCAGGGTTACAGGTTCCACTTTCACACCCTACCAAGGCCAAAAGGTATGCCAGACCTGCCACACAATCAATGGGCAGAGGCACAAACAAATTTCCTGCTCTCATGGACGTGAGGGCTATTCAAAAAGTACCACAGCAAGAGCAGGGGCAAGGATTTTACTCAAGACTTTTCTTGGTACCCAGAAAGGACAAAGTCTGGAGACCAATACTGGACCTGTCGACTCTAAATACTTTCCTGGATGTTCCAAAATTCAGAATATTGACACTGCAGCATGCTGGGCAAGAAGGCTTGGCTAGTTACTTTGGACCTCAAAGAGGCATACCTGCATGTCCCAATCAGACAATCTTGCAGAAGATACCTCAGATTCATAGCTGGCTCAATACATTACCAATTCTCTGCACTGCCCTTTGTCTTATCTACTGGGTCCAGGGTCTTCACAAAATGCCTGGCACCAGTAATTGCATTTTGCAGACAAAAAGGAATTAAAATATATCCCTACTTGGATGACTGCCTTATTCAAGCAGAGAGCAAGGACATTCTACTAAAGCATGTGGCGTTTGTAAAAAGATTACTAATTTGCCTAGGGTATACAGTAAACGAAAAGAAATCAAAACTAGTGCCCTCTCAAGAGATAATATTCCTGGGCGCAAGCTTAAATACAACTGCCCAGATGGCTTATCTCACGCCAGACAAACAAAGGCAACTGACCCATTACTTTCAAATGATGGCAACAAAGCCCCAGCTACCTGCAAATAAATTCTGCAGGCTTTGGGCTTCATGGCATCCTGCATCCTGCTAATTCCATATGCGAGACTGCATACGAGGAAGCTACAATGGTATCTAAAAAGTGTTTGGACTCAACATTGCCACAGCCTGTAAACAATAATAACTCTCATTCCGTCTGCAGCAAGAGTTTCGATGGTGGGCACTGGCCTGTCACCACAACAAGGGACAGCCTTTCACTTTACCCACAGCCAGGCAGACACTAACAACAGATGCATTGGATTATGCCTGGGGGGCACACATGGTGGGAAAATGTATTCAGGGCACGTGGCCCACAGATCAAATGCATCTTCATATCAATCAAAAAGAGATGCTAGCTGTACAGAATGCCATGAGAGCCTTCAAGGATCTACTACATCCAGGACAACTATTGCTAAAGACGGACAATACTACAGTCATGTGTTACATAAACAAGCAGGGGGGCACACATTCCTACCCCCTCTGCAGGCAAGCCATGACTTTGTGGAGCACAGCACTGACCTGTCAAGTACATCTGCAGGCACAATTCCTGCCAGGAAAGAAAAATACTCTGGCAGACGAACTAAGCAGAAACCTCATGGACCCTCATGAGTGGAAACTAGATCCACAAATCTTCAGCATGATAACAAAGAAATGAGGATGCCCAGACATCGATCTATTTGCCTCCCCTCACAACTGCCAACTACAGAGATTCTGCACAAGGACTTATCACTCACAAGCATGGAAGGTGGATGCTCTATCATTCAGCAGGAAAACCCTAACAGTTTATGCCTTTCCACCACTGCCTCTCCTCCACAAGGTACTCCTAAAAGTCAGACAAGAGAAGCCAAAAATGATTCTGATTGCCCCAGACTGGCCACACCAGCACTGGTACCCAATCCTAAAGAGCTTGTCTCAAGTCCCAGCCTACCTCAAATTCCTCATCTTCTGACCCAACAAAACAATCAGATCCTGCACAGCCAACTCAGAACCTTAAATCTGGCTGCATGGTGAATAATATAACCACTCGGAACACACCTCTCTCTAAAGCAGTTATGTATGTCATTTTGGAAGCCGGGAGGCCCAGCACCAGGAAATCTTATGCAGAAAAATGGAAGAGATTCTGTGCTTGGAACCAGGCACAAGGACTTGAACCGTTTGTTCCAAATATTCCTCAGATTTTACAATACCTAACTGAGATGCTGGACAAAGGCCTATCCTCCTCATCAATTAAGATTCATGCCTCTGCCATTTCAGCTCATTACAATACGGAACCTCCTATTTTCTCACATCCACTGCTAAGACAGTACCTCAGAGGGGCAGAAAACATAAGACCCCCAAGGAGAGCAGCAATACCTACTTGGGACCTCAACTTTGTCTTGGAAAAGCTCACACTGCCTTCTTTTGAGCCAGCCAATACAGCTGAGATAAAATTCTTATTATGGAAAACTGCTGTGCTCCTAGCAATAACTTCAGCAAGAAGAGTCTCAGAGTTACAGGCATTAATGGCAGTGGAACCTTTTATCATTTTTCATCCGGACAGGGTTTCTCTAAGGACAAACCCAACATTTATGCCAAAGGTAGTATCCAGTGTGGCCCTTAACCAAACCATTCATTTGCCAACTTTATCCAAATCCTCAGAATAAAGGGGAGAGATTTCTGCATTCTTTGGACATACACAGGCAGCTACGCTTCTACTTAGACAAAACAAAAGCTTTCAGAAAAACTGAGCAACTTTTTGTGGCATATGCTGCAGTATCACAAGGAAAGGCAATTTCAAAGCAGACAATTTCAAAATGGATAGGACACTGCATTTGTTTCTGCTATGCACAGCATGGCAAATCAGTGCCTAAGATTATTAGGCCACATTCTACCAGGGCAGCAGCCACATCAGCAGCCTTTCTCAGAGGAGTACCAACCAAGGAAATTTTGGAGGCTGCAACTTGGAGCTCAGTGCACACTTTTACCAAGCACTATCACTTACCTCTTTACTCTAAATCCAGAGCAGGCTTTGCCACTGCAGTTCTGCAGGGCCTCATAGCCACTCCTAATCCCATTTAGATCCAGCCGCCCAACCTCAGCTTTGGGATTCAACCCAAGTGTAATGACTGCAACAGTGAAACACGATGAACATAGTACAGTTGTGTACCTACCATAAATGTAGATGTTAGAGTGTATTCACTGTTGCAGTCCAGGTTGCCCACCCACCATCCCCCTTTCTTTGCTGGGACTTATCTATATTTGTCTATCCTATACAACCTATGTTGTGTATCTGCTTGTATATGAAGGTATTGTTTATTTTAGTGTATGTTTTTTATAAGCAATATGTATTGCCTACCTTCTTGGGCGCACCTGACATCTGGGGCAAGAAAAACTGAAGAAAGTGGCGTCGGCTGCATCTTATATACCCCTGGCGCACTGACGTCAAGGAAGAGGCGACAGCAACCAACGCCGGACCAGGACTTTGGAATTCGGGACGATTGCGGGTAGCCTGCTAGCAGGATAACCCAGGTGTAATAACTGCAACAGAGAATACACTCTAACATCTACATTTATGGTAAGTACACAACTGTACTTTTTGTTTTCTAGTTCATCTCTTGCTAACTTTTTATTTTTCCTCTTTTTGATCTTGTTAACATGTTAATCAACCCCTGAAAAACATTATTATGTTCAACAGCATAGGCAGAAAATAATCGTTTCTAAACTTATTGTGCAAATGTAATTATGTCATCAAACCATGATTATTCTGAATAAGAGCCAATAACTCCAAACCCTGTCTTATAAACAATTCCAATAAATCATGATGAAACATTTTACCTTGGATTACACCTTTAGGGAATTATAATGTAGTAAAATATATAATTAACAGATATTGTTTTTTCTTAATGAATGAAACACATTAAAGGATATCGTGGGACCCAAACCGGTGTTTTATTTACAAAAGAGCAAGTAATTTAAAAACACTGTCGGAATGAATGAAACCAATAGGAAAATAAAAAAGGTAAAGGTACAAAAAAAGTGGTAGCTGTGTTCAGTGCAAGTATATTTTGAAATGTCAAGTTCAACTAAACAACAGTTTAAAATCTGTTGTCCATGCACAGGATGGGAACTGTACAAAGAAAGCACTAGTATACTTGGCAACTTGTTCCTCCTGTCCATTTTTTTACGTGGGAAATACGGAGAGGCAGTTAAAAAAAATTAGTATATGAACACACCTATGACATTCTAAAAATGTTATAAAAATTAAATTACATGTCCTGGGTACCAACATTTTTCATTCATTATTTTGGAGAAAATATGCAACCCGAGAAGTGGTTCATGCAAAAATTATACAGAATTAAGAGAATTAATATGGTAACTAAGATTGAACGCAATGTACTATCCAGGCATTAATGATTGCTTTTCATTAGTACCTGCACTGAAGCAAAGAGCTAATAAACTGTAGATTTGAATTAATCTGATAAAAGAAATGTGGTAAAAAGAGTTGGAATAAAAACTTATACACTTACACATATCCATGTTTTTTATACGACTTGTAATGTTAAGTTGTCCATCTCGCCTTCATTCTTGCTGGATGGGTTCGGAGCCGATCCTCGGCTCCGACTCGGCACTTGCTTTAGCTTGTGAACTCCTTTTACCAGCTCGAGGCAACCCTATATCCCATGATGCAAGGCAGAACTACCTCAGATCTCGTTTGCCGCTTAGCGAAAGAGATCTCCTTTGCCAGCTGAGGTAAGTTAATATTGTCTAAAAGCTTAGTTAGGGATTTATTTCCCTATTTCCCTTATTGTTAAAAACTTTTAAATTCTTTTCATAGTTGTATAACAGTTTTAAGTCAGGCCTAGACCCCATTGGTTAATCCCTACCTGTGTGTGTGTTTTGGGGATTAATTGTGTGTTTGTTGGGGTGTGTGTGTGACTTCTTCCTCTAGGAATATGTCAAAGGAAGGCAAGGTCTCAGGCTTCAAGAAGTGTGACTCGTGCTGTCAGAAAATGTCTCTGACAGACGGTCACACTTCTTGTGTTTACTGCCTGGGGCCTTTGCACCTGCAGGACTCCTGTGCTTTGTGTCACTCTTTTAGCCAGAGAGTCCTGCAGGAAAGGAGGAATAAATTGATCCTCCGTGGCTTACTTAAGCCAGAAGGTTCTCCCTCTAAAACAGGCTCTAGTAAACCTTCTAAGCCACCGAAGGTTCAGGCTACAGTATCCAAGCCTCCTCCGGTGGCTCCGGCCCATTCGGAGCCGAGATCGGCTCCGGCTGGAACCGATCTTTCTGCTTCCAAGGTAGTGGGTTCGGCACCGATTGGTTCCGACACCCGGTCTACTGTGGCCTTGTCTGCTCCGGCTGGAGCCGACACTTTATCCAGCATCGGAGCCGAGAAACCTTCGGCTCCATCTGGAATTCAGGGGACTTCGGCTCCGATGACTTTGTCCCGAAAGAGATCTCGGTCCCTTCGTTGGAGTATCCACTCGCTCCGGTCTCCTCTTTTGTCGGAGCGGAGCCATCGGAGCCGATCTTCGAGATCTTCCAGGCTGTCTGACCACGACTTAGAGAGGGTGGTAAGCAGGCTGTTAAAGTCGCAGGCACTGGCCCAAATGCTCCATAGCCCGTCTCAACAGACTTGGCTATTGCTTCACCCTTGAACTTCCTCCTCCGACTCCCCACCAGAGTTGGGCCGGAGCTTCGGGACAGCGACTGTTTGGCGGAGCCGATACATCCTTCGGCTCCATCATCTTCGGCTCCGATCTCCTCCTTGAGACCTTCCTTGGAGGGATCCGGTCGTCGAGTTTCCCTTGTCGGCTCCGAGGGGGCTAGTGGCATCGGACCCTTGTCCGAGCCCGCTCTCCCTCTCGGGGCTTCGGCTTTGGTAAGCTCGGCACCGACATCGGCCTCGGAGCCTTTCCTCTCAGTGGAGCTGGGAATTCCTGTATCCTCGGAACGGGGATATTCCGGTCTCCCGGGGAGGGGAGCCTTTGAGGTGATGAGGAGTGTCCTGGCTTCTGAGCCAGGTCAACGGTCCATCCCTCTAGCTCCTCCCTCTAGCTCCTCCCTCTTCGGTGCCTGTAGACACCTCTTGCCAGCCTCTTGCTCTCAGGCCCAGGGATCCATCGCCCCAGGTTTCCCCATTGGGAATTTCCTCCTCTTCCGAAGTATTTTCCTGATCCTGCAGGTGAACCCCCTCGGAAGAGGACATGTAAGAGGAAACACACAGACTCCCCCGAGTCTACTACATCTGATACCGACTTAGATGAGTCGGAGGGTTCCCCACAATCCCCCTCTGAGGATGTCTCCTTTTCAGACATCCGTGAGCTCCTCAAACAGAGGGGGAATTGGCCATCCATTGATCCCTCCGAGGATGAGTCGGTATACCTGGAGGCTTTTGGATCCCGACCCTCCACCTCCTGGGTGTCTCCGCCTTTCGACCCACTTATGCAGGTAGTGGCTCGGAAGGCGTGGGCAGCTCCAGATTCTGTGGAACCTGTCCCCAGGAGACCATCCAAGTTTATTACGCCCCTACGGACAAACAGTTTCTTTCCAAAGGCGTCTCTGTGGATGCTATGGTGGTGGCGGCGGCCACTAAGAAGGAACTGGCGGATCCTTCAGTACCTGTCCATCCTCCTAACAAGGATTCTAGGACCATGGACAGGTATGGAAAGCGGATGTTTTCTTCAGCGACCTTTGCTATGCGTTCGCTGAACTACCTTTGTCACTTCACCAGGCTTCAAAGAGATATTCTCAAGGAACTGGGTGAAGTGGTCCAGGATCCTTCTGCTGCTGGGGCTCAAGAAAAGATTGCCTCACAGCTAGCAATCCTGAATTCCTTATCCAACTCCTCCATGCGGCTCATATCCAATGCAGCCGATGGAGCGAGCAGGGCCGCAGGCACAGGAGTAGCTCTTAGACGCCAAGCCTGGATGCGGCTTTGTAATTTTGCGGACCCCTTTAAGGCGTCCTTCACCAATACCCCCTTTGATGGTTCGGCTTTGTTCGGACCTCAGGTGAAGGATACCTTGACCAGGTGTGAGCAGGACGGTAAAACTCTTTCTGCCATTGGAGTCCAATTTTCCACCCCTTCTAGACCATATCCCAAGGGTCAGAAGGGAGGGAAGATGTGGTTCCATAAAGCCCAAGGAGCTACACGGACACACGTGGTCAGTTTACCCCAGAGGCAGAGGGGTAACAATAATAGCCGCCCTAGAGGCAGGGGGTCCTCAGAACCAGGGCAACAGGGAGTCTCTTCCTGAGAAGCCCTTTCAGCACCCTGAGGTGTTGCCCGACTGTCCACCCTTGGAGGCAGTCGGGGGAAGGATTTCGCTGTACCCAGTAGCCTGGCATTCCCTCTCACAAGATATGTGGGTACAGTCGATCATATCCGAGGGTTACAAAATCCCTTTCGAAAGGTATCCCGTACCTCAACAATCCCTTCCAGACATCTCACCCGGTCAAAGGGATTTGGCAGAACAGGAGGTTTCAAAGCTCCTAGGAAAAAGAGCCGTCCAAACTGTTCCGGCAGACCAAGTAGGATCCGGCGTCTACTCGAGATTCTTTTTGGTCCCCAAAAGGACTGGAGATTGGAGACCAATATTAGACCTGAGCAATCTAAACAGATTTGTCAAGAAGGCAAGATTCCGGATGGTCACGCTTCAGTCCATTCTGCCCTTTCTGGGCAAGGACAACTGGATGTGCTCTATAGACCTTCAGGACGCGTACTATCACATAAAGATTCACAGGCGCTCCAGAAGGTTTCTCCGCTTTCGGCTAGGGACCAGTCATTACCGATTCAGAGCCCTGCCCTTTGGACTCACTTCAGCCCCCAGAGTGTTTACCAAATGCATGGCAGTGGTCACAGCTCATGTGAGACGTCAAGGATTCCAGGTGTTTCCTTATTTGGACGACTGGCTCCTCTCCGCCCCCACCAGGTGTCAGCTTCTTCAGACCAGAGACTACACTCTGCAGCTTTGCAAGAGTTTGGGAATTTCAGTAAATTTCGAGAAATCTTCTCTGCGGCCTTGCCAATCTATCACCTTTATAGGTGCAGAATTAAACACCGTCAAAATGTTAGCCAGACTAACAGATCAAAGAATTCTGGACATCCAAAAATTCGTTCGGATTCTATTGCAGAGCAGCAAGGTCAAAGCCAGATTGATACTAAAGGTTCTGGGTCTTATGGCTGCGGCCATTGTTCTTCTACCACTGGCTCGCTTCCATATGCGTCTTCTGCAGTGGATGTTATTCACTCAGTGGTCGTACCACAGTCTTCCGATGAGGCACGAAATCTTAGTCACACAATCGTGCAGAACTCATCTGAACTGGTGGATATCTTCCCCTCTTCTTCATCAGGGCCGACCCTTTGTTCCCCCTCCTCCAGTTGCCACAGTTACTACGGATGCCTCTCTGATCGGGTGGGGGGGGCATTATCAGGGCAGGATGGTCCACGGGACGTGGCAACCCATAGAATACCATCTGCACATCAATGTCCTGGAGATGAGAGCGGTGCTTTTAACGTTGCAAGCCCTCAACGACTTTCTTCCCACGGGGACTATTGCAGTACAAACGGACAACATGTCCGTGGTCTGGTACATCAACAAGCAGGGCGGGACCAGGTCCTATCCGTTGTGTCAAGAGCTCTCAGACTTTGGCAATGGGCAATCTCCTCTCATCGGTTTCTGATAGCAACGCACATCCCCGGCAGGTCCAACCTCTTGGCGGACAGGCTGAGCAGATCCATTCTGATGCCTCACGAGTGGTCTCTCAATCAATCTGTAGTGGATCAGATTTTTCTGAAGTGGGGCACACCTTGTTGCGATCTTTTTGCTACACCTCAAAACAACAAGTGCCCCGATTTTTTCACCCTCTTCCCCTACCAGGCCAACCCCTGAGAGACTCTCTAACCCAGGATTGGCCCCGGGGACTTCTGTACTCTTTTCCTCCCTTTCCCTTGATTCCACAAGTCATTCAGAAAGCCACCGTTTTGAGGGCCAAGTTGATTCTCATTGCCCCTTACTGGCCTCGACAAATTTGGTTTCCGTCTCTGCATCGTCACCTCCTGGTGCAGCCCTGGCATCTGGACCCAGTTCCGGATCTCTTGATCCACCAGTCGGGTCAGCAGCACCGGGCTATTCAATCTCTCAACCTCACTGCTTGGTTGCTCCACTTTCTTCCCTAGCCAGGCTTCCGATGATCTCTGATTCAGTCAGAGACATCTTAGTGTCTTCTTTAAAGTCGTCCACTAGAACTGTTTATGCTAGCAAGTGGCGACGTTTTTCTATTTGGGCAAATTCCAGGAATATTGATCCCTTTACTGCTCCTGTGCATTCTGTTTTAGATTTCCTGGCTGAGGTTTTTCATTCAGGATCTTCTTCATCTACAGTTAAAGTTCAACTGGCTGCTATTTCCAAGTATCATGTTGGCTTGCATGATAATAACATTGTCTCATAGATTATGCAAGGCCTTTCTGAGAGGAGTTTTTCTCCTAAAGCCGCCGATAAAGCATCCTCCTCCGCAATGGGATCTAAATTTAATGTTGGCATCCTTGATGCTACCTCCCTTCGAACCGTCTGCTTCATGTTCTTTGAAGTTATTGACCTGGAAAACTATATTCTTACTTCGTCACTTCAGCAAGAAGGGTTTCCGAGATTCAAGCTCTCTGCATTCGTTCCCCTTACTTGGTTTTTCATAAGGACAGGGTATCCTTAAGAACTAACCCGTCCTTTCTCCCCAAAGTTGTGTCCCAAACCAATATTAACCAATCCATAGATCTACCAGTTTTTTTTCCAAACTATTCTGACAGAGCTGAGCAAAAGCTTCATTTTTTGGATGTCCATCGTCAGCTCAGGTACTATTTGCATAGAACTAAACAATTCAGAAAATCGGACCAATTATTTGTTTCCTATGCAGAAAACAGGATAGGTCTTCCAGTTTCTAAAGTGACCTTATCCAGATGGTTGACTTCCACCATTTCATATGTGTACTCTCTCAGAGGCAAGCAGCTACCTTCTAAACCGAAAGCACACTCAACCAGGAGTCTATCCACTTCAGCAGCTTTTCAGGATAGACTACCCATTGATACCATTTGTGCAGCAGCTACTTGGGCCACGCCTCATACCTTTGTCTCTCATTACAAGTTAGACTTTGCCTCCAGAGACAGGGCCAGTTTTGGTTCCACAGTTCTCAAGAGTCTGTTCCATTGAGCCACCCAGGATACAGGTGCTAGGGACGCGGTCCCATCCAGCAAGAATGAAGGCGAGATGGACAACTTAACATTTAGAAGTTATGTACCTACCATAATGTTCCATGTTAGTTGTCTTCTCTCGCCTTCTTTTTTGCGTCCCTCCCTCCTTCCCCCTGGCCTGGACAGATCTTGAAGAGTTCCTATCAGGTTGTTTCCTCCTGAGCCTTCATATGAGGACTCTTATTATGAACTTGGTTTTCCTAATTATGTTAGGTTAGTCCTTAGCAGGGTAGGTTAGCTACCAAACGAGATCTGAGGTAGTTCCGCCTTGCATCATGGGATATAGGGTTGCCTCGAGCTGGTAAAAGGAGTTCTCAAGCTAAAGCAAGTGCCGAGTCAACCCATCCAGCAAGAAAGAAGGCGAGAGAAGACAACTAACATGGAACGTTATGGTAGGTACATAACTTCTAATTTTTATATACTCTGTCATAGGTTGGTTTGCATATATATTTTACAAATATTTATTTCCATAAATATTTACATTTATTATTTTTATATATACATTTTAGTACATAGACTTTTATTATGGATGTTTTTTCTAATAAATATGCATTTGATTCTAGGTATTTCTTTGGTTTTAACATTAATTACTTAATTGAGAACCAATTATTCAGTTGAATAATCAGATATATAAATGCATTTTACATAAATGTTCTTTTATTCTGATGAAGTCTGGTTTGGACAAAAAGCTAATTGAGAAATTGTGAGCTTAAATAATAAAACTATTTTTGTGATGTTCCTTGCATCACTGCGTGTATGACTTCTTTTCTGGAGTTACTTGTCTACAATTAACAGGTGGACATTTGTTTTTGGCGCTTATGTTTGATTTTTGGATTCCACTCTGTTTCTCTGTATTATTTTACTTGGTTTAGTCCTTGAACTTCAATCATGGTCACAACTCAGGCAATTCTTCTTGTCCTTCACAAGGAGGAGACTCAGTGTGCTGTTTGGGCATACAGGGTACCATGAAGTCTGTCAAGGAATACAAGAAATGCCTGCATTTTTGTGTAGGAACCAGTTATTACCAGCTAAGAAAACTACCATGTGAGCCTCACCAGATCGGTCAGGATGTTCAGCAAATCCATGACCATAATTAAAGGTCACTAGAGTTTACAGGGAGTGAAAATATTCCCATAACTGAAAGTTTGGTTTCTTGCTGCCATTTCTATAGTCAGGTTCTCAAAACAGTAGGAAATCTCTGTTAAAACTGGTCATTTCCCTCATTATCACAATGCAGTTGGTAAATCTCTTGTGCAGTCCATACTTTGTACCATCTGGGCCCGAGACTGAATCAACATGTATTTTCCCAAGTACTTCATCCATTTCACTAATAGTAATTTCTTTTTCAAATTCTTGTGGAAGCATCATTAATTTCCACTCTGTCATTTTCCATCCTTATACTCTTGTACATATTTTCCACATGATGTACTACAATACTCATATTTTTTTCTTGTGTTCTTTCTAGCTCTTCTGTTTTATTTTCATTTCTCTCATTATACTAATGTCCTCCTTTGCTATTTTACCCAAATATGCAGATAACTCCTTCCTTTTCCCTTATTAGTAATATATCTGCCTGTACCATAATGTCTTATTTTCCTTGATTTCTTTTGTATATATTTTTTCCATATCATAATATTCTCTTGTATTCTGTAAATTCTGTACATTTTCCCATACTTCACTTTCCCTTCCTTACTGTCATCCTCCCACTGGAAAAAAAAAAAAAAAAACTTGTTTGTGCTTCTTTTCAAGTTCAACCCACTGCTCAAAGTAAAAGTCCTTTGTGGTTATATGATCCTTCCATAACTGCAGTACTTACCATTCTTCAATTTCATTCCATAATTTCTCATTTATTCTTTTTATTGCCTTTCCTATTTTAATATACTCCCTTTTTCCATCACCTCCATCCATATTGCTAAATGGTCTGAAAAAAATCACAATGGTATCACCATCTACTACCCTTAAGCCTTCCAATAATATAGCAATATCCCACGGCTGGGTGTGGGTAATACTAGTTGGTGTGTGGTTTGGTCTCAAACAGATTAAGTGCTTTTGTATTAGTTTCCTCCCCTTCTGTAGAAGTGCAAGGTTAGAATTTTTCTCACCTTTTTTCTCCTTGTTTGGCTTTGAGCTTGGCCCACGCTTTTCTCTCTCTTCCCCTTCTAACTGTTGTTGGGCTTGTTGTTGTAAAAAATAGTACTTGTCGGGCTTGTTGTAAAGGAAAAAAATCCCTTTTAATAACTAGTCTCTGGTAGACCTATTTTACTGTTTGCTGTTTTGCTGTGTGCCAAGTGTTTGTAGCATGTTTGCCAGTTTGCTTATCTGGTTAATGATGTCTGATAAACCAGCAGGGTTTAAAAGGCGCTCAGAATGTGGAAGTAAATTCCTGCATTCTGATGCACATAACCTATGTGTCTACTGTCTTGGGCCTGAGCATCTGTAGTCCGCTTGCTCCATTTGTGAGGGTTTCAACCCCAGGGCTATCGCCAACCGCAAAAATAAAGTAATTCTCAAAGGCCTCTTACCTGCTTCCTCAGTTTCCTCTCCAGGGGATTAAACCCCCTCCAGGAGTGTGGTAGGGTCTTCTGACTCAAAGAACCCGAGGGCATCTTCGGAGCCACCCTCAAAAGTTCCAAGATCAACAGGCTTGGATCTTAAACTTGCTTCGATGCCAGTGGATCCGAAGCAGTCTTTAGATCTGACCAGTAGCTGTCAGATTGTCAGTTCTCCTGAAGCTAAGACATCCACCTCAGATCCTGAGGCTTTGCATCCAATAGAGAGTGGTCCCACACCGGTGCTGGGCATGGAGGCTGCTTCTCCTTCTGGACTGCAGCATACGCCCATCATGCACTCTAGGCCATTGTCAGCAGCTTCTTCCAGGTCATCTAGGAGCCTTTTAGAATTCAACATAGACAGGTTGATTAGAAATATTCTTAAGACTCAGATCAATTCGGGTGTTTTCTGTGCCCCATCCCCTCTAGGCTGTGCGAGCATTTCCTTCCAAGCACAGTCTCCTTCTCCAGTTGGTCCTTTGGTATTGAAAACCCCAAGATCATAGCCAACCGAGAGAGCCAGGGTTGGGTATAAGGAGCAACCTTTCTTCTACTTTGTCACCCTGACTTCCTCTGCTCCGATGTCTTATCACAGCTGGTCTTGGATCTGGGGGGAGAGGCTCGACTCCAACTCTGTTGGAGCCATCTCTTTCTCTTGGCACTTCGGCCCTGGACAGTTCAGGTCTGATTCTACTTGGATCCCATGGCTCTGGTATCCCTGCCCTTTCTTCTTCAGAAGCCTCGGCTTCTGTGGAACTGGGGAGAAATTCACTGGGTCCTTCAGCCTTACAGGTTCTGGAAAGGGCTTTCTCTAGTCATGGGGATCTGGTCTGTCTAAACTATGACCCTTCCCATCGACCCTCTTGGATCAGAGACTTGAGCCGATAATGCCTGGTCAGAGTCAGCCCATCCAGACAAGTTTCCAAAGTCTCCCCCTAGAGGGAGCCCACTCTTCTTTGGACACCTTCCCTGAACACCGCACAGAGGAGATCCCTCATAAGAAGATGTGCAAAAGGGAGCACATTGACTCCCCCTTGGAGTCCATTATCAAGCACACAGACTTTGAAGGGAAGGATCCTCGAGATCACCAATGGAGGACGTCTCCTTTGGAGACATTTTAGAGATCCTGCGGCAGAGAGTTGGTTGGTCAGCGCAACTTCCGTCCTCAGAAGAGTCCATGTTTTTGGAGATTTTCTGGACAGGCCCATCTCCATCTTGGGTGGTCCCCTCCTGGTGGATGAGCTCATGGAGTTAGTGTCCCACCAGGTCTGGAAGTAGAAATCATGTTAGCGGAGGACTTAAAGAAAGTCTTCACACGACTAACAACTCTCATCCTTGTCCAATTCTTCCATGAGGCTTGTATCCCATTCCACGGAGGGTGCCTCACGGCAGCCAGCTCAGGCATTGCTATTAGAAGACATGTCTGAAAGAGACTTTGTGATTTCGTGGAACCCTTTAAGGTGTCCTTTGTGAATGCCCCATGTGATAGCTCCTCCCTTTTCGGGCCATTTGTCAGAGACCCTAACCCGCAGCCAGCAGGAGAGCAAGACCTTGTCTTCCAGCAGGGTCAGGTTTTCCACCCCTCAGTGCACACTTTTTCTAGAAACCAGCACAATGAAAAGAAAACCTGGTTCCAAAAGTCAGTGGAGGGGGGGTGTCTTTCCCAGGATCAGCACGGGGATTCTTCCTCTAGAGGCAGAGGAGGAAGTGTCAATGGGAAACACCACCACTGGGACATAGGGGGAATGCAAAATCAGGGCTTCAGAGAGCCTCTCTCTGATGACCCCTATCAGTGCTCTTTGAGAGGTGCCCAACTGCTCATCTCTAGAGGTGTTGGGGGTTCTTTTTTTCACTGCACCCAACTGCCTGGACTGATCTAACACAAAACAAATGGGTGCTAAAGATGATTTATTTATTTACAGTTTCTTTTCCAGGGTAGTCCATTGGTCCGAAGGAGCCTGTTTTCAATGGAGTCCTGGGGAGAAAAGCTCCAACAAGGTTAAACAAGTGATAAAGTAATTAAACAATAAACCAACAAAATGTTACAAAGTATAAAAAATTTTTAGTATACAAAGGAGTAAAAGATATCCTAACAAAAGATATAATCGTATAAAATGCTTCTACAGGGCAAACAAAGGTGGTATCTATATGTATATATTACATGATTTACAATAGTGATTTAGAAAAGAAGTAAGACTCAAACAGAGGGTAGTTCAGGACTAATAGGAGAAGTGAGGATATAGGTATATAAGAAAGAATTAAGGAGCTTGGGTGTAAGAGGAGATTAGGTAGGAAACTAGACAGTGGGGATCAGAATGATGAAAATTTGAGAAGAGAGGTAGGTAGGGTATGGAGAAGTAGAAGAGAGTCAGGTGAGGTTGGGAGCAGGAGCATTACCAGAGGAATGAGATGTGAGAATGGAGCAAGGTTTTGAAGGTGGAGTGGTTCTTTGTGGTACGAATATGTGGAGGGAGGGAATTCCAAAATCGTGATGGAGAGAAGGACAAAAGGAATTTGCCTGGAGTTCGAGCAGGTTTGTTTACGTCAAGCAGGTTTTGATTGTTTGACCTGAGTAGTCTATCAGGCTGATGCAGTTTGAGGGAGGAGTCGAGGGATGGGCAGAGAAAGGGTTTAAAGATGAGTTTATGTTTATAAGAAAGTTGGATGAAGGAGAAGGTCATTATATTCCCTTTTTACTTCCTCCACCAGAGCAGTCAAAGAAAAACTCCCTGATGTTCCACCCAGTCAGAAGGAGTGTGCAGTAGCAGAAATTCGAAAACTTGTTGTAAAAGAGTCATCCAAGAGGTCTCAACAGAACAAAAAGGATTGTGAACGTACTCACTCTTATTTCTAGTGATTGAGAAAACCAGGGACCTGACACGCATTTGGATCTATGCAAATTGAATTTGTAAGGAAGGCAAAGTTCCAAATGGTTATGGTCCAGTCCATTTTACCGCTGCTGCGAAAAGGACGATTAGATGTGTTCAGTGGACTTAAAGGGCATGTACTATCCCATCAAAATGGACAAATGCTCCAGAAGTCATTTGAATTTCTGTCTGGGAGCCAGTCACTACCAATTCAGAGCTCTGCCCTTTGGATTCACCCCAGCCCCCTAAGGTATTTAGCAAAGGCATGGCAGTAGTCGCAGCTTACCTGAGACTGCAAGGATTCCGGGTGTTTCCATGTCTGGATGACTAGCTTTTCACTGCCCCAAACAGGCATCAACTGTTGCAGACCAGGGATTAATTCTTCAACCTTGCCAGTCATCTGGGTGTTTCCATAAATGTGACAAAGTCAAAGCCATCTCTGGTTCAGAGTTTAGAAGTCATCGGGGCTTCCTTGGACACACTGAATCAGATTGCAGCTCTACCCCTCATTGTGTGCTGACACTGAGAGATCATGTTCGAGCCATGTTAGCCAGCCTTCCCCACCAGCAAGACTGATACTTCAGGCTATTGGATCTATGGCAGCTCCCATTTCCTTAGTTTCATTAGCAAGGTGTTTTATGCGAGTGCTTCAGTGGACCCTGGCTGTTCAGTGGTCTATTCTCTACCAGCCTCTTATCTGCTCCTATCAAGTTGACTTTGACAGCAATCACCATTGGAGATGTTTTCTGCAAACCGGACGACCTGACTGTTGGCAGACCTTTCCTTCTTCCTTCCCTCTCAGTCATGGTGACCACGGACACTTCACAGTTGGGTGGGGGCATTTCAAGGGAAAGATGGTCCAAGGCATGTGGTCACACAGAGACCAGATTGCTTATCGGTGTTCTGAAGATGAGAGCAGTCCTTTTCATGTTGCAAGCCTTTCAGAACATTCTCCCTCTAAGAACTATTGCGATCCACACAGACAACATGTCAGTGGTGTGTGATACATCAACAAACATGAGGAATCTACTCTTACCTCTTGTGCAGAGAGGCCATGAGGGTCTGAGAATGGGTAGTGCCTTTGGATCACTTTCTGCTTGCAACTCGCATACTGGGGAAATCCAACGTTCTAGCAAACAAACTCAGCAGGTCCATCCTTACCCATTGCGAATGGTCCTTCAACCAATCAGTAGTAGACCTGATCTTCAGCCAATGGGGCCAACCCTACTGCAACCTTTTTGCATCCCCTAAGAACAAGTCCAGCAACTACCTCCCTCTGATCCCCCCTCTGGGGGATGCTGTGGTTTACAGTTGGCCCCCTCTCTGCTTATCCTCCTCTACCCTTGATCCCAAGATTTTTACAGAAAGCAAAATGTTTGAAGACCTTGGTAATCCTTTTTGCTCCCTAATGCCCTTGTCAGATTTGGTTCCCTTTCCTGTGGTCTTACCTGAAATGTCCTCTATGGATATGGGAACCCAAACAGGACCTCCTCCTTCACTCGATAGAGGGTTTTCATCCCAATCTGATATCCCTCAAACTGACCGCTTGGTTTCTCCACTTCCAGTGATAGTGAAAAGGTCCAAGCTTGCTTTCCCTGTCTGAGACATTATACTGGTTTCCCAGAAACTGGCTGCTAAAAAAGTCTGTAGGAGTAAATGGAAGAGATTTGTCTTCTGGAACTCCAGAGAGAACATGACCCCTTTTTAGCTCCAGTGTCCGCTATCTTTAGTTTCCTTCAGTCTTTTTTCAAAGGGGGAGCCAGCTTCTCTACTATCAAACTTCAGTTGGCAGCCATCTCTAACTTCCATTCAGGTAATGTTTTTTTAGTTCCCCTGCAACCTTCAAGTTGTGCAGTGCCCTCTTGAAAGGAATCTTCCTCCTCAGACCTCGGGGCGGGATCCCCACCATGGGATCTTACTCTGGTCTTACAAGACCTAACTCAAAAACCTTTTGAACCGGCTGGTGATTGTGACTTAAGAAAAACTGCCTTCCATGAGAGAAACTTTATCGCCATTACTTCAGCAAAAAGAATTTCTGAGAACCAGGTGCTGTCATCTAAGCCTCCTTGCATCATCTTCCATAAAGATAAGATGGCCCTTCATACTAATCTCTCTTTCATGCCTTTCCTGTAACTAGTGTTCCAGATACAGATTTGCTGTATCCAGGACTTGTATGTAAGCTTCTGAGCCCCACAAGCCTTTCTGTGTTGGAGGGAAGCCTTCTAGCTCATCAGTGGGAGTGGTAAGCACTAGGTAACCTGTCTACCACATAAGGAGTGGTTCTGGCCCAGAAATTGTAGTTATTGTCCGTTTGGGGAATCTCTTCCATCTCTCTCAACTTTCTGATTTGAAAGCCTGCATTTGCACTTGTTTTTGTCCCATAACTCGTCTAGCGCAGATACAGATTATTAGTTTTAGCACTTAAATTTGCTTATTCGTGCTCAGCACTTGTTCAGAGCTTGTAAGCACTAAATAAGTTACTAATTACTATAGCACTCAACCTTCCTCATTACCTAGAGGAAAACAGTTTTTGTACTTTTCTCACTTGCTTAGAGAAAAACAGCTCTTGTACTCACTTTCCTCACCTATCTAGAGAAAAATATTTTTTTATTCAGGCATGTCCAAGGGTCAGCTCCCAGTGTTCTCTCCTGTCTATCTGATGAATCTGGGCATCTTGAGGCAATGTAGAAATTGCCTCATGTACACAGACAACCCTCTCCTCCTACCACCCAACACTACAACCTGTGAGAGATGCACTTATCTAGCCAAACTGGAGGTAAAGCTCTTTCCCAAGACTGAACTTGACAGTCATGAGTAGAAGGTAAACATTTGCACCACACCACACTCATCACATAGTCTCACTAGGTCTACACCACCAGAATCCACACATAGTAGCACAAAAACATTCACGTAGGCTCTCAATAATAATCTAAGCAACAGAGACCTCCAAAGCAGAAATGCAAGCAACCTCCATCCCCCAACACAACCCAAATGACACATAGCCCACAGACTCGCCACTCAACCACAGCCAATAAGGCCAAACAACGTACTCAACACACTAGTCATAGGTGACTCTATAATCAGGCACACTGATGTCCCACTCACCAGGCTTAACAAGGATAAGGTTACTGTCAGCTGCCTGTCGGGTGCCCAGGATCCACCACATGACCCATGCACTCAGGTCACTCCACAAGTACAAATATGACTCTGTCATTGTCCATGTTGGTGTGAATAACCTGACGTACCTCCCTGGACTACATGAAAAGAAACATGGAAGAGATCTCCGATCTTGTAGCCCAGGCAGGTATGACCCTAGCCCTGAGTAGAATTCTGCCATCGCCGAGAATGATACCGCAGTACAAGGACAAAATGATTGACTTCAACAATTGGCTAAGCTTCTGGTGTCATTCTAAGGGGATCCAGTATATGTCTGCTTGGGATGACATGGTCGACAGACCACGATGCTTTGCCACAGATGGCTTGCACCTGTCACCCCTGGGATTCCAGGTACTGGCTAAGGCTCTTGCTGCTCCTATAGTGCCTTTTTTAGGCAAGTTTCAAATAACAGATTCACCACCGTAACAGAAATAGGCAAGCAAAAACTGAGGGTAATTCTGCTCAATGCTAGAAGTCTAAATCTGAAAATGCACTCACTCGAGGCACTCCTTAAAATGGAGAACATCGATATCTGTGCAGTGACTGAGACCTGGTTCAAGGCTCCAGAGAGCAACCCTGCACTACCAGGCTATAACTCGTACCACACTTTTCGGCCATGTAACCTGGACCGAAACACCAAAGGCGGAGGTGTGTCCATATTCGTTAAGGATATCCACACCTCCAGGCTAGTTGCTCAGCATAATGCATCTGAAGTTGTCCAAGTGCAACTAACTCTGGGCAAAACTGCAATCCAAATTGTAGCTTGCTACAGATCCCCCACCATGCCCCAGGATTCCCACTCCTCTTTGCTTGATGTACTGGAAAATATTATGGTTGAACCAAACACCTTAATAATGGGCGACTTCAACTACCCCACCATTAACTGGGAAAACTACTCATGTACCAACTCCTTAGCTCATCGCTTTCTGGAATTCATAAACTCCAGTGCCCTGGATCAACTATCCACACCCCCACCAGGGGCAACAATATTCTAGACCTAGTCATTACCAACATGAGTGACCGGTGTTCCACACTTGAAGTCAACCCCTCATTGGTCCATTCCGACCATAAGCTAATCACCCTTGATATCCACATCCCGCCCCTCCCCCCATTAAGGAAACCACGGTAAAAAATTTCTCCACGGCCAAATTCATGCTTCTTAAGACAGAAGTGGTGAACTTCATGACACCCATGCAGATGGACAATACAGTTACAACTGCTGAATCCTACACAGATGCACTCTATAAGCACTTACACGAGTGCATGGATCGAGCTAGCCCAAACAGAACCAAGATGCTATCCTCCAAAAAAAGGAAGCCAATGTGGTGGTCCCCTGCCATAAACAAAACTGTACAAAAGAAGGAAGAAACTGTTGCAAAAGAGAGTAAAATCCCATGAGTGGAGGAGCTCCTTGGTCAGCCTCAGTAAGAAGCTGAGATCCCTTATAAGATCCTCCAAAGCTAGCTACGAAAACAAAATTGCCACTGATTTTAAGGACATCCACAAAGCATTCTATAGCTATGTCAAGAATCTCAATGGCAGCACCCAGATCTGCTCTGAGTTTTACAGCACAACGTCACAAAAATTACAGAACCAACTGATATTGCCAACGTCCTGGCAGATAGGTTCATTGCTAACTTTACCCCCCAAAGGGCCCATATCTATACAGGAAGAATGCAGAGTCCCTGTAATCACAACTTTGCAGGTGAAAGCTGCACTCTTTAAAGCCAAAAACACAGCATCCATGGAACCGGACAACATCCCAGACTGCGTTTTACACGAACTTCAGAACGAACTGGCTCCCCACTTAAGCACCATGTTCAATAATAGCCTCGCATCAGGCTTTGTGCCCACTGAATGGTGCACAGCAACAGTTATCCCACTCCACAAAGGGGGAGCCACCACTGATCCCGGGAACTATTGACCTATTAGCCTGACGAGCCTGGTCTGCAAGGCCATGGAACGTATTATCATGGAACTCCTAAACATAGACATTGGTAACCTCCAAACTCTGGATCCCACCCAGTTTTGGTTTGTAAAAGGCAGATCAGGCCTCCTGAACCTGATCAACTGTTTTGAGGCAGTCACCAAAGCTGTAGATGAGGGTAAGGTGGTTCACACCGCCTATCTTGACCTCGCCAAGGCTTTCGACATCATCCCCACATGCTGCAATTATAGCTAAACTCACTAAACTAGGTATAAATCCCTATGTCACAAGATGGGTTGCCAACTGGCTCACTGACAGAACCCACACTGTAAAAGTTGCAGACTGCAAATCTGACCTCAAAACAGTGACAAGTGGAGTACCACAGGGTTCCGTCCTGTGACCTCTCCTGTTTGGTATCTACTTCACTGAAGTACAGGCTAACGAAGTTTGCAGATGACTGCAAACTAGGAGCCATAGTCAAGTCACCAAATGATGTGGGCATACTACAGAAGGGCCTCGCTGAGACAGATTCCTGGTGTCAAAGCCATGGCCTCAAGCTCAATGACAAAAAGTGCAGTGTCATCCCCTTTGGAAAAATCTCTGTACTCATGAACTACCACATAGGAAGCAATCTACTTAACACTGAATGTGTGATAGAGACCTTGGGACCCAGGTGGACAGTAGTCTCTCCTTTTATAGTCACATCGCCACAGTAGTCAGGAAGTCCTTGTACGTGGCACACCTCATCATAAAAGGGTTCTCATCCAGGAAAAAAAGATGTCATTGTTCCCCTCTGCTCGACACTCATTAGACCCATTATAGAGTACAACACCCCTTTTGTAATGTTCCTCACAAGACATCTGCAGCAGCTGGAAAGGCCGCAGAGGTACCTCACAAAGAGGATTACTGGCCTCAAACAAATGCCCTACACTGACCGCCTCAAAATACTCCAGCTTTACTCCGTAGCATATCGCCTACTTAGAGGTGATCTCTGCCTAACATATAAAGCTATGACAAACCCAGAGCTGTTGGACATGCTACACCTAAAGAAATCCCAATCTCTCCAAGCTACATACTCTAGGGACCTAAACCTTGTCACCAAAATGGACAGGACATGCTGGAGGGATAGATTCCTGTCCCAGAGACTTCCCATACTCTGGAACAGGCTACCCATCTATGTCAAGCAAAGTTCTTCATTACCACTCTTCAAGAAAAATCTTGATGAGTGGATGGGAAATAGGAAATACACCCCAGGGATCACTTCTTTGTCTCTGCTCGACAGTGGCACAGGAAAATAACTTTCTTAGGTGGCGTAAGCCAGAGAACCTTGTTGGCTAGGCTTACGTAGGCCCTTGGGCTGATAGCCTTGTACCTACCTATGAACCTAAGGTAGCTACAGAGTCCAACCTCAACCAGACAATACAACTGCCAGATGTTCTTCGTCTCACATTGCTGCAGTCATAACCTGTGGGTAGTCCGCTGTCCTCGGTCGGCCCGAATACCAAAGAGTTAGGCTGGCGTCGGTCATGGTCGCCCAGAGCTGACGTCAGTACGCAGTAGTACTTAAGCGCATGACCGACGCCATATCCTCAGTCTTTCTTGCCGCGTGGTCCGAAGCAGAAGCAGCGTTTGCAAGTGCCGTTCGGCGTTCTGAAATTTTCAATTATCGAGTTTCAGACCGAAGACCAAGTTGGGCTAAGTACCCCGTTGGGGAAAATTTTTGTTTTTTCTTGCCTCAGTTAATCCGGATGTCAGAAAAAGTTAATAATTGTATTTCTTGTGGGAAAAAGATACCTCATAGGGACTATCATTCTCTCTGTATTCCTTGCTTGGGGCCTGAACACGGCGTGGTGGTGTCGCTTTTGCGTTAGATTTAATAAGCGCACCATTAAACGAAGATTAGACTGTGCCAGGCTTGTTTTCGGTAAGTGGTGTAATTATAACATGCCGTCGGATCCTCCGACGCCCGCTACCGCTAAAAAACGTAAAGATAAATCTTTAAGGTCTAAACCGGATGAGTCGTCCGTTGCGGACGCCGGTTCTATGGAACCTTCGGTTGAATCTGTGGATCCGGCCGAGGTCTCGGCTGAATCCCAGGGGGAACCTTTACTTTTGCAGGAGTTGGCCTCTCAGGAGTTAGGCCAGGCCGAGGGTGCCTCTCAGGTTTCTGTAGTTCCATCCTTACAAAAGGTTATTAGGCCTTCTACCTCAGTGGCTAAAGGCCATGCTAAGGCAAAACCTGGTCTTACTGGTACTGGCCATAGCCCTAGTTCTTCAGCTTCTGTTCCCAAAAAACATATGTTGAAAATGGCAGAGGATTTGATTACTTTGATCAGGGGTTCTATGCCCCCCCCAGAGAAGAGGACTAGGGTGGAGACAGATTTAGAGGGAATGGAGCATTCTTCAGACTTCTCTGAGTCTTCAGCTGAGGATATTCAAGATTTCCCTCCCTATTCAGATTCGGATGCAGAGGATTCCTGTCCTTCTGCTTCTCCTCCAGAGGATTTTTCCTTTTCTGAAACTTTACATTCCATGAGGGAACATTTCAAGTGGGAAGGTCAGGATTTTTCAGATTCTCGAAAAAGGCTTAGGGAATTTTTGTTTTTGCCACAACATAGGCCCTTGGCTATTCCCCCTGTCTTAGATGTTGTTCAGGATGTTTTTTCAGAAGCTTCTCTTAATCCTGATTCTTTACCCCCTGCCCTTGTCAAGCCTGACAGATATTACAGAGTTCCAGAAGCACATAAATATTTGTATGAGTCCTAGAGCTGACCCGGAAACTATTATTCAAGGGCCGAAGGGTGTCAGGGCTTCTGTGGTTAAGAATCCAGTTCCTTTGGATAAAGATTCTAGAGCATTGGATAGGTGGGGGAAAAAAGTGTACACCTCTTCTACGTTGGCTATGAGGGCTTTAAATTGCCAGTTTCATACGCTGAAGTATCAGAATTTTTTGTTAGGCCAATTGAAATCTAAGGTGGATGCTTTATCCGAGGGTATAGTGTGTAAGGAATTGCAGGAGTTGGTTCATGCATCGGATCAGGTTGGAAAACATTCTCTACAGTGTGGTTTTGATGCCCTTCAGGCTTCATCCAGGGTGGCTGCTACTGGTTCAGTTATTCGTAGACATGCCTGGCTTAAGGATCAAAATTTGTCAGAGCATGTTAAAGCTCGGATTTTGGATGCTCCTCTGCAATCAGAAGTTCTTTTTGGTTCTCCTGTGGAGTCAGTTTTGAAAAAGATGGAAGGTAAGGCTAAGTCTATGCAGACGGTCAAGGAATTTTTGCAGGTGCAGCCCCCTAAGTTTAGCAGGAATTGGCCTGCTAGAGGATGGTCCTACCCTACTTCAGATTATCAGTCTAAAGGCAGGTCTAGACGTGGTAGAGGCAGGGCTCACGCTCAGGGTTCTTTCAGACCTAGGACTTGGAGTTCTCCTGCACAGTCTTCTGGTGAGGACAGGCGTCAGCCTTTTCGTAAACAGACCCAATGACCTGTATTTTCAGCTGCCAGATCCTTCTTTTCTGGCAGCTCCTCTAGGAGGAAAGTTGGCTCTTTTCAAACAAAACTGGCATTTGGTCACCCAGGACAAATGTGTGCTGGAAATAATAAATTGAGGTTACAAGTTTTATTTTCACACTTTTCCTCCTTTCAAAGGCATGCCGGATGTGCCTCCACAGCAAAGGCTGGAGGCTCAGAAGCAAATTTCCTTGCTTATTCTGAAGGGGGCCATCCAGGTGGTACCTCCGTCAGAAGTAGGCCTAGGGTTTTACTCCCGTCTTTTCCTAGTGCCAAAGAAAGGAAACACTTGGAGGCCAATTCTGGATTTGTCCATTCTCAATACCTACCTAGACATTCCAAAGTTCAAGATGTTAACATTACAACAACTTCTACCTATGCTAGGCAAAGATCATTGGATGGTAACCCTGGATCTCAGAGGCCTATCTTCACATTCCCATCACATTCCCATCAGGCCCAGCTGCAGGAGATTCCTGCGATTTCGGGCTGGTACTTCTCATTATCAGTTCTCTGCATTGCCCTTTGGTTTATCTACTGCGCCCAGGGTGTTCACAAAAGTTCTGGCTCCTGTAATAGCTTTCTTCAGACAAAGGGGAATTCAAATTTATCCTTATCTGGACGATTGCCTGATTCTTGCTCAAGACAAAGACAAGTTACTTCAACATCTACAGTATGTAATGGCAGTTTTAATGTGCCTAGGGTATTCTGTGAACGAAATAAAGTCCAGTCTAGTACCCTCTCAGGACATGTGCTTTCTGGGTGTGAGATTGAATACAGCTTCTCAGATGGCTTTTCTGACCCCGGACAAACAAAGAACTCTTCTCCTATATTTCCAGCAGTTATCAGTACAGTCCAGGCTGACTGCAAGGACAGTCCTTTAAGCCTTGGGGTTCATGGCATTTTGCATTCTAGTACTTCCCAATGCCAAACTGCATATGAGGAAGCTAAAATGGTATCTCAAAAGTGTATGGACTCAACACTGCCACGATTTGGACACTGTCATTCGGATAATACCTTGCATCCAGAAGGAATTCTTGTGGTGGGCTCAGGAATGTCACCTAAACAAGGGACTCTCTGTGACCCGACCAGAGGCGAGTCAGATTGTAACAACGGATGCCTCAGACTTGGCTTGGGGAGCACACTTCAATGGGAAATGGATTCAAGACACGTGGCCTCCCAGAATACTACATTTGCATATCAACATGAAGGAGATGTTAGCAGTCCAATTTGCCCTGATGGCCTTCAAGGACCTACTTCTACCAGGACAGGTGTTGATTCAAACAGACAACACAACTGTCATGTGGTACATCAACAAGCAGGGGGGGAACCCATTCTTACCCTCTTTGCAGGCAAGCAATGATATTGTGGGAGACTGCTCTGAGTTTGCACATCAATCTTCAAGCACGGTTTCTGCCAGGAGCACAGAACTCCCTAGCAGATGTTTTGAGCAGGCAAATTGTGGATCCTAACGAGTGGAAATTGGATCCTCACGTATTCCAACAGTTGACAGTGGCTTGGGGAACTCCAGACATAGATCTGTTCGCTTCTCCACTAAATTTCCAACTGCCAAAATTTTGCACAAAGATGTTTCATCCAAAAGCTTGGAAAGTGGATGCTCTATCTTTCAGTTGGAACAACCTTCACGTCTATGCTTTCCCTCCCCTGCCTCTCCTTCCCAAGGTACTCTTGAAAGTCAGGCAGGACAAGCCTTGCATGATTTTAATAGCACCAGATTGGCCACGTCAGCACTGGTATCCTCTGCTGAGGAGTTTAATTCAGGAGCCTCCTTGGCCTTTGCCACAGTTTCCTCAATTGTTGTCCCAGTCAAGCAATCATTTTCTCAATGTCAGGGTACAGTCCCTGCATCTGACAGCCTGGCGTATTCTGTTTTAGAGCCTGGGGGGTCTCAGCTTCCTTAACAGGTTTTAAATGTCATTTTGGAAGCCAGGCGGCCTAGTACTAGAAAAGTTTATGCTGTTAAATGGAGGAGATTTTTTCTTTGGAGCACAGCAAAGAGCTTTGATGTCTCAGTGCCTAATTTGAGTTTTACACTACAGTACCTTACTGAATTACTAGACAAGGGTTTGTCTTTTTCCTCTGTGAAAGTTCATGCTGCAGCCATTTCTGCTCACTATGATTGTGACCCTCCTTTATTTTCTCACCCTTTGTTTAAGCAATTTCTTAGAGGCGAAAATATAAGACCCCCACGTAGAGCTCCTACTCCTTCCTGGGATCTCAATTTTGTGTTGGAGAAGCTTACTTTACCTCCTTTTGAACCTGCTGCTACGTCTGAGTTGAAGTTTTTGTCTTGGAAGACTGCTTTTTTGTTGGCCATTACTTCTGCTAGGAGGGTATCTGAATTGCAGGCACTCATGGCAGTTGAACCCTTCCTGATATTCCATAAGGATAGGGTGTCTTTGCGTACTAACCCTACTTTTATGCCTAAAGTGATTTCTAATGTGGCCTTAAACCAGTCTATTCATTTGCCTACTTTTTATGCTGATCCCCAAAATAAGGGGGAAAAAGTATTGCATTCTTTGGATATTCACAGGCAGTTACGCTATTATTTGAGCAGAACTAAAGAGTTCAGGCAGACTCAACAGCTATTTATTTCTTTTGCTTTGGGTTCACAAGGGAAAGCTGTTTCAAAGCAAACTATTTCTAAGTGGATTGGCCATTGTATTGCTTTTTGTTATTCTCATCATGGAAAGAATGTTCCTGCTGGGATCAGACCTCATTCCACTAGGGCTACTGCCACATCTACTGCCTTTTTGAGGGGGGTAGCTACTAAGGATATTTTGGAGGCAGCTACTTGGAGTTCAGTGCACACTTTTACTAAGCATTACCATCTCCCTCTTTATTCCAAGTCTAGGGCTGGGTTTGCCACTGCAGTTTTACAGGGCATGTTAGCAGCTCCTAATGCTTTTTAGTTTGCCAGCCTCCCTTTACCTTTGCTTTGGGATTCTACCCACAGGTTATGACTGCAGCAATGTGAGACGAAGAACATAGTACAGTTTTGTACCTACCATAAATGTAGATGTTCGAGGATCCACATTGCTGCAGTCCAATTTTCCCTCCCTCCTTCCCCTCTATAGTTTGGGGTTGCTGTGTTTCTTTTGAGATAATTATTATTTTTCTCAATGGTGGTTGTTGGGTATTTACTATTTTGGCTATGGCCTTTCCTTTTTAGGCCTTCTGACATCTGGGGCAAGAAAGACTGAGGATATGGCGTCGGTCATGCGCTTAAGTACTACTGCGTACTGACGTCAGCTCTGGGCGACCATGACCGACGCCAGCCTAACTCTTTTGTATTTGGGCCGACCGAGGACAGCGGACTACCCACAGGTTATGACTGCAGCAATGTGGATCCTCGAACATCTACATTTATGGTAGGTACAAAACTGTACTTTTTTTTCCAAAATTTTCTAATAAAGGAGAACATATGCTTGATGTTCATACAACATTTTTATCTTCATAGGACAAAACCTTTTTGAAAATCAGACCAATTATTTGTGTCCTCTTCCCATAACCTCCCAGCTCAGGCAGTTTCAAAATTTAGTCTTGTTAAATAGTTAACAGACTGTATTACTTTGACTTATGCAAGAACAGATTACAGATACCTCTCCCTCCTAAGGTGCACTCAACTAGATGTATGTCTACCTCATCTGCCTTTCCTTCCAGTGCATCTTTAGATGAAATCTGTGCTGCAGTCACTTGGTCAAAAACTCATACTTTTGTCATGCATTACAAATTAGACTTTGTTTACAGGAGCAAGACTTCCTTCAGTTCTGCAGTGCTCTGGCATATCCTTCCTTGAGGTCATCCAGGAGTTGTATAGCTGGGGGGTCTAGCCCAACTATGAGTAGGAATGAAAGAGACAACAGATTTGTAAGTACTTTCTATACCTTGGTGTCTGTGTTTTCTTCTTTCATTCCTCCTCACCTTCCCTCCCAGCCATCCCCCTACCCAGTGCTCTAGAAGCCCTGGTGAGAACTTTTTATGGACTGATGTTTCTGGTTTTTGAGCCTCTGGTTCTTGATTCATACTTCCTTCTATTTTTCTGCACTCTATCAGCTATTTGGAAAGCAAACTCAATCTGAGGGAATTGGGTAGAGCTCAGAGCATTATGGGAAATGAAAGGAGCTCGAGACTTGGATCTTAGTCTGTAAAAACGCGACTGAGTCAGATTCATAACCCAACTGTGAGGAGAAATGAAAGGGGACAACACAGATTCCAAGTTATAGGTTCATAGGTAAGTACTAGGCTATCTGCCTGATGGCATCTATAAGCCTAGCCAGAATGTGTTGACTTTTGCTGCACCCTTAGATTAGTTCCCTGTGCCTCTGTCTAACAGAGCCATTAGTTCCCTGTGCCTCTGTCCAGCAGAGCCACTGCAGTGATCCCCGGGATAAATTTTCTGTTTCCCATCCACTCGTCAAGGTTTCTCTTGAAGAGTATTAGTGAGGGGCTCTACCTAATGTAGATTGGAATCCTGTTCCAAAGCATGGGGAGTTTCTGGGACAGGAATCTGTCCCTCCAGCACGTCCTATTGATCGTTGTGGTGAGGTTTAGATCCCCAGAGCATGTGGCTGTCGGGGATTTGTTTTTTTTTTTAGGTGGAGCATGTCCATCAATTCTGGGTTGGACATGGCCTTGTATGTCAGGCAGAGATCACCTCTGAGTAAGCAGTATGCAACCGAGTACAGCTGGAGTTTCTTCAGTCGAGCTGCATAGGGCATCTGTTTGAGGCCAGTAATCCTCTTGGTGAGGTACTTCTGTGGTCTTCCTAGCTGTTGCAGGTGTCTTGTAAGGTACATCCCAAATGAGGCATTGTATTCTATGATGGGTCTGATGAGTAGAGGGGCACAATAACTTCTTTTGTTCTAGATGTGAACCCTTTTGTGATTAGGTGGGCCACATAGAAGGATTTTCTAACCACCTTGGCAATATGATTATCAAAGGAGATATTACTATCTACTTGGGTCCCCAGACCCCTTATTACATTTTCTGTATTTAGGGGACTGCCATGTATGCAGTATTTCGCGGGTGCTTGTTTTTTCCAAAGGGGATGTTTATGCACTTTTTGGCATTTAGCTTGAGGCCATGATTTTGACACCAGGTATCCGTCTCAGTGAGACCCTTCTGGAGGATGTCTGTATCAGCCGGAGAGTCAGTTATGGCCCCCAGTTTGCAGTCGTCTGCAAACCTGTTCAGCCATAGTCCTCCTGTGCTTGCCTGTACCTCTGAGAAGTATATACTGAACAGGAGGGGTCCCAGGACTTGTAACCGGTTTAGAGTCGGACCTAGAGCCTGTAACTCTCACCGTGTGGGTTCTATCCGTGAGCCAACTGGCAACCCATCTTGTGACGTAGGGGCTTATGTTCAGGCTGGTGAGCTTGTCTATAATACCAGAATGGGGAATGGTGTTGAAAGCCTTTGCAAGGTGTAGGTAGGCTGTGTGGACCTCCTTTCCCTCGTCTAAAGCCTTGGTAACTGTCTCAAAGAAGTCCACCAGGTTTAAGAGGCATGATCTGCCATTAACAAAGCCAAACTGGACAGGGTCCAATGTTTGGAGGTTCCCAGTGTCTCTGTTAATGAGTTCCATGATGATGCACTCCATAGCCTTGCAGACCAGGCTAGTCAGGCTTATATGGCAATAGTTCCTGGGGTCTGTTGTGGCTCCACCTTTGTGGAGCGGGATAACTGTTGCTGTGCCCCACTCTATAGATACGTAGCCTGTGTGTGTTTATGTGAGGGGTTAGTTCCTTTTGGAGTTCATGTAAGACACAACCTGGGACACCGTCCGGTCCCACTGAAGCTGTGTGTTTGGCTTTGGATAGGGCTGATGTTCTTCGTTCCCCATTGCTGCAGTCCTTACTATTGGGTAGTCCGCTTATCCAGTCGGCCCGAATACCAGAGTATAAGGCTGACGTCGGTCAGGGCGCATTAGACTGACGTCAGTACGTCAGGGTACTAATGCGCATGACCGACGTCATATCCTCAGTCTTTTTTGCCGCATGGTCCGATGCAGAAGCAGTTTTGCGAGTGCAGGTTGGCGTTCTGAAATATTTCGAGCGGAGTTTCAGACCGAATCAGAGTGGGCTAAGTACCCCGTTGGGGAACATTTTGGTTTTTTCTTGCCTCAGCATTTTACCGGATGTCAGAAAAAGTGAATAACTGTATTTCTTGTGGGAAACAGATACCTCATAGGGATTACCATACCTTGTGTATACCTTGTTTAGGGCCTGAGCATGACGTTGTTGGTTGCCGCTCTTGTGCCAGGTTTAACAAACGCACTATTAAGAGGAGGTTAGACTGTGCCAGGTTAGTGTTTGGAAAGCGTTGCAATTATAAAATGCCGTCGGATGCTCCGACGCCCGCTTCGTCCAAGAAGCGCAAGGACAAAACAGTGAAGCCTAGGGTTGATGAACCGACAGTCCCAGACGTCGGTTCTTTAGAAGGCTCTGTGGAGCCAGACGTTTTACCAGGAATTTCTATGGAGTCTCAGGCAGAAACTTTACTGTTGCAGGATGTGTCTTCTCAGGAGGTAGGCCAGGCTGAGGGGGCTTCTCAGGTAACTGTTCTTCCCTCTCTTCCCAAGGTAGTTAGAGCCTCTCCTTCGGTTGCCAAAGCTTCTTTGAGAGGTAGGCCAAGTTCAGCTTCTGTGGGGGCTTCTCCTAGCATTTCGGGTTCTGTACCTAAGAAACATATGCTTAAAATGGCAGAAGATTTGATTACTATGATTAGAGGTTCTATGCCCCCTCCTGATAAGAGGCCTAGGGTGGAACCGGAGTTTGATAGTTTTGAACAGGGTTCAGAGGCTTCTGAGTCTTCTGCGGAAGATTTGTTGGAGTATCCTCCTTATTCTGATTCTGATGTAGATGATTCCACTCCTACAGCTTCTCCTCCTGAGGATTTCTCATTTTCAGAGACTCTGCATTCCATGAGGGAGCACTTTAAATGGGAAGGCCAGGATTACTCTGATTCAGGAAAAGGCTTAGGGAATTCTTGTTTTACCCCAGCATAGGCCCTTAGCTATACCTCCTGTGTTGAATGTGGTGGAAGATGTTTTTGCAGAGGCTTCCCTGAATCCTGACTCTTTGCCTCCTGCTCCTGTTAAACCTGATAGGTACTATAGGGTGCCCGAAGCTCATAAGTATTTGTTTAAGAGTCCTAGGGCGGACCCAGAAACTGTTTCTCAGGGGCCTAAAGGTGTTAAGGCCTCTGTGGTTAAAAATCCTGTTCCCACAGATAAAGAGGCAAGGGCTTTGGATAGGTGGGGAAAGAAGGTGTATACTTCTTCCACTCTAGCCATGAGAGCGTTGAATTGTCAGTTTCACATGCTAAAATATCAAAATTATCTCCTTTCTCAATTGAAATCTAAGGTGGATGCTTTGGCGGAAGGTATTGAGTGTAAAGAGTTGCTGGATTTGGTTCATGTGTCTGAACAAGTGGGTAAGCATTCTTTGCAATGTGGTTTTGATGCTGTACAGGCCTCCTCGAGGGTGGCTGCCACTAGCTCTGTTCTTCGCAGGCATGCCTGGTTGAGGGATCAGAATTTAGCTGAGCATGTTAAGACAAGGATTTTGGATGCTCCTTTACAGGCTGATGTGTTGTTTGGTTCGCCTGTGGAAGCAGTTTTAAAGAAAATGGAGGACAAAGCTAAGTCTATGCAAACTGTTAAAGATTTTTTGCAGGTGCAGCCACCGAAGTTTAGTAGAAATTGGCCTGCTAAGGGGTGGACATTTCCAGCCTATGATTCCCAGTCTAGGGGTAGGTCTAGACGTGGTAGGGGCAGAGCTCAAGGTTCTTTTAGGCCTAGAACAGGGAGTTCACCTGCTCAGACTTCTGGTGAGGGCAGGGGTCAGTCCTTTCGTAAACAGACCCAATGACCTGCCTTTTCAGCTGCCAGTAGATTCTCGTCTGGCAGCTCCTTTGGGAGGAAGACTGTCTCTTTTCAAAGAAAATTGGGATTTAATCACTCAAGACAGATGGGTGTTGGATATCATTCACCACGGTTACAGGTTTTATTTCCATACATTGCCCCCTTTCAAGGGCATGCCAGACGTTCCTCCTCCACAAAGGAAAGAGGCTCACAAGCAAATTTCTCAGTTACTCCAAATAGGGGCCATTCAGCCAGTCCCTGTATCAGAAAAGGGCCTAGGATTTTATTCTCGCCTGTTCCTAGTACCAAAGAAGGGGAACGCGTGGAGACCAATTTTGGATTTATCTATCCTCAACACTTATCTGGACATTCCCAAGTTCAAGATGTTGACGTTACAACAGCTTTTACCTCTGCTGGGCAAAGATCACTGGATGGTAACTTTAGATCTCAAGGAAGCTTACCTTCATGTGCCTATAAGACTAAGTTGCAGGAAGTATCTGCGTTTTCGAGCTGGAAATTCTCATTATCAGTTCTCTGCATTGCCCTTTGGCTTATCTACTGCGCCCAGAGTATTCACAAAGGTTCTGGCTCCAGTGATAGCTTACTTCAGGCTAAAAGGAATTCAAATCTATCCTTACTTGGACGACTGCTTGATTCTGGCTCTAGAAAAGTAAGAACTTCTACAGCATCTGGAATATGTTATAGCAGTGCTAAGATGCCTAGGGTATTCTGTGAACGAAATAAAGTCCAGTCTAGTACCCTCTCAAGACATGTGCTTTCTGGGTGTGAGACTGAATACAGCAGCCCAGATGGCCTTTTTAACCCCGGACAAACAAAAGAGTCTATCACTTTACTTCCATCAACTATCTCATCAGTCCGTGCTGACTGCAAGGACAGTCCTTCAAGCATTAGGGTTCATGGCATCTTGTATTCTGGTGCTTCCCAATGCCAAACTGCATATGAGGAAGCTACAATGGTATCTCAAAAATGTATGGACACAGCACTGCCAGGATTTGGACACTGTCATTCAAATAATACCTTGCCTTCAAAAGAATTTTTGTGGTGGGCTCAGGAATGTCACCTAAACAAGGGACTCTCTGTGACCCGGCCAGAGGCGAGTCAGATTTTAACGACAGATGCCTCGGACATTGCTTGGGGAGCTCATCTGAATGGAAAGTGGATACAAGACAAGTGGCCTGCCAGACTACAGCATCTACATATCAACATGAAGGAGATGTTAGCAGTCCAGTTTGCATTAATGGCTTTCAAGGAGTTACTTCTTCCAGGGCAGGTGTTGATTCTAACAGACAACACAACTGTCATGTGGTACATCAACAAGCAAGGGGGCACACATTCTTATCCTCTATGCAGGCAAGCAATGATTTTATGGGAGACTGCGCTAAGCTTGCAACTAACTCTTCAGGCAAGGTTTCTGCCGGGAGCACAGAACTCCTTGGCAGATGTGTTGAGCAGACAAATCATGGATCCCCACGAGTGGAAACTGGATCTTCATGTATTTCAGAAATTGACAGTGTCATGGGGAACTCCAGACATAGATCTGTTCGCTTCTCCACTAAACCACCAGCTGCCAAAGTTTTGCACAAAGGGGTTTCATCCCACAGCTTGGAAAGTGGATGCTCTGTCTTTCAGTTGGAAAAACCTTCATGTGTATGCCTTTCCACCTCTGCCTCTTCTTCCAAAGGTACTGCTAAAGGTCAGACAAGACAGGCCAAGGATGATTTTGATAGCTCCAGATTGGCCTCGACAACACTGGTACCCACTACTACGGAGTCTGGTAAAGAAGCCTCCATGGCCTTTGCCTTTGATTCCACATCTGTTATCTCAGAAGGACGGTCATCTGCTCAATGTCAAGCTTCACTCTCTTCATCTAACAGCCTGGCATATTCTGTGCTGAAACACAGCAGGTCTCAACTTCCTCAACAAGTTTTAAATGTGATTATGGAAGCTAGAAGACCTAGTACAAGGAAAGTGTACGCAGAAAAATGGAAGAGATTTTTATTTTGGAGTACAGCAAAGAATTTGGAGATTTCTGAGCCTAATTTGAGTGTGGCTCTACAATATCTTACTGAGTTACTGGACAAAGGTTTGTCCTTCTCTTCCATTAAGATTCATGCTGCAGCAATTTCAGCTCACTATGATTGTGACCCACCATTGTTCTCTCATCCTTTGTTCAAACAGTTTCTTAGAGGGGCAAAGAATATAAGACCCCCACGTAGAGCTCCTACTCCTGCTTGGGATCTCAATTTTGTGTTGGAAAAACTTACTCTGCAACCTTTTGAGCCTGCGGCTACTGCTGAATTGAAATACTTGTCATGGAAGACTGCTTTTCTGTTGGCTATTACTTCTGCAAGAAGGGTGTCTGAGTTGCAGGCCCTTATGGCAGTAGAGCCCTTTTTGATTTTACATAAGGATAGGGTATCATTACGTACTAATCCTTCCTTTATGCCTAAGGTGGTTTCTAGTGTGGCTTTAAACCAAACTATTCATTTGCCTACGTTTTATGCAGACCCCCAAAATAAAGGGGAAAAGATTTTGCACACTTTAGATGTTCACAGGCAATTGCGTTATTACTTAAGCAGGACTAAGGATTTTAGGCAGTCTCAGCAGTTGTTTGTTTCTTTTGCTTTGAGTTCGCAGGGCAAGCCTGTGTCAAAACAAACTATTTCTAGGTGGATTGGCTTTTGCATTGCATTTTGTTATTCCCATCATGGCATGGAGATTCCAGCTGGGATTAGGCCTCATTCCACTAGGGCTACTGCCACTTCAACAGCATTTCTAAGGGGGGTGGCAACTAAGGACATTTTGGAAGCAGCTACTTGGAGTTCAGTGCATACTTTCTCTAAGCATTATCACCTGCCTATCTACTCTAAGTCTAGGGCTGGTTTTGCCACAGCTGTTTTGCAAGGCATGTTGTCAGCTCCTGCTTCTTTATGATTTGCCAGCCTCCCTTACCTCTGCTTTGGGATTCTACCCAATAGTAAGGACTGCAGCAATGGGGAACGAAGAACATAGTACAGTTTTGTACCTACCATAAATGTAGATGTTCGAGGATCCCATTGCTGCAGTCCAATACCCTCCCTCCTTCCCCTCTGTGTTTAGGGGTGGTTGTGTAGGTGAGGTTACATGCTGATATTTTTGTATATATTCTTGTATTTATTGTACATATTTGTGGTGCAGGTATTTTGGGCCTTGTCTTTTTAGGGTCTTCTGACATCTGGGGCAAGAAAAGACTGAGGATATGACGTCGGTCATGCGCATTAGTACCCTGACGTACTGACGTCAGTCTAATGCGCCCTGACCGACGTCAGCCTTATACTCTGGTATTCGGGCCGACTGGATAAGCGGACTACCCAATAGTAAGGACTGCAGCAATGGGATCCTCGAACATCTACATTTATGGTAGGTACAAAACTGTACTTTTTAACCCGTGTGTCAGTGTTTGCCAGAGCTCTACATTCTTCTGGTATGGTTATGGGGCCTTTAGGGGTTGAAAGGGGGGTGAAGTTTGCACTAAACCTGTCTGCCAGAATGTTGGCAATATCAGTCGGTTCAGTGTATTTTGTGCCATTCTGCACCAACTCATAGCAGATCTGAGAGTTTCCACTTAGGTTCTTGACATAGCTGAAGAATACTTTGTGGTTATTCAACACGTGGAGGAACACTTGCAGATAAACGCTCCTTATCCAGGAATAAAATAAACAAAGTTTGATAGCAAGTGGATAGGAGCGAAGCTAGACAGCAAACAAATATAGTTCAAGTCCAACACAAAACCCTTCAGAGTTTCAAATATTCCAAGTAATCCAAATAGAACCACCAAGTCCTGTGGTAAATATTCTTTATTCAACAGACAAGTGCTTTCGCCGAGTACAGCTTCTTCAGGTCAATTCAAAAAACAAAGTCAAGTCCCATAATATATAGGTAATCCAATTAAATTGCAACAAAGTCAATTAAACATTTAAAAGGGAAATGTAATGTTAATAAAGACTTATAAAAACATATAAAATATTACTTCAAATTAAAACCTCTATATCACTTATAATAAAAACATATATGTGAGAACATGTAAGAGACAAATATGTGTATAAGTGGAATTGTATAAGTTTATTAAAACAATATACTAGTGTGTACAAGACTCACAGATACAAGAGCTGGTCTATTATGTTATTCCTAGTTACTGTTATGTGATGCAGAGTGTCTATTTAATGTGCCTATGTCTCCTAAGCCTGGGTTTGATGGATGCTCTCTCATTCAACCCTGATCCATGGTCAGCCCTCAATCTAACTATCCAATCACTCTCCCTGCTTTCAGTGTAATTCCTTAGGTCACCTCCTCTCTTGTTCGGGGTGACAACCTCTAGGGCTGTAAACAGAAATGTATGTGTGGTCATTATTGCTAACATGCTTGGCTAAGGCATTGTGGGTCGATCCTTTCCTTATATGATATGCATGTTCTCTTATTCTGTCCCTAAATTTGCGGTTCGTCTTTCCCACATAAAAACTGGTACATACCTGACATACTGCAAGATATATCACATTGCTGGTCATTCAGTCAGCAGTAGCAGTGGTATCAAAAATCCTTCGTGTATCAGGATGTACAAATTCAGTGGAATTGTCAATGTATGAGCAGAAATTACAATGTCCACAAGATACTGTGTACTGTCTAGTAGTTGTAACCTGCTTAACCTGTCTCGGATAACATAGTATCCTCTTAAGATTTTTTCTGTTCCTATATTGGAACTTTGGGGCATCACCAACAATGTCCCTAATGGCATTGTCAGTCTTGAAAATTTCCCAAAATTTACCAATTATTTCTCTCATCTCAAAATGATCTGATGTAAAAGTAGTGGTAAATTTCACAACTGGTGAAGTAGTGGTAGTAGGTGTATTTCTACCAAGTGTGTCTATAGCCTCATTCGGTCCAAAATAGGATGCTGCTACTGTATGTCTTAAATCATGTATATTATGTAGATTGTCCTCAATCTCAGTAATACCATACCCTCTATCTAGCAATCTCCCTTTTAAATTCACCAATTCCATGTCAAAGCCCTCTTCAGTTGGGTTCAGTCTAGAGGCTCTGATGGCTTGGCCCTTAATAATATTTTTAAAACAAAGAGGGATGCATGCTAGATCTCAATAATAGAGAATTGCTATACGTCTTCCTGAAAACACCAGTATTGATCAAGCCATCCGATAGTTTCTCTATATACAGGTCCAAAAATTCAATCTTATCTAATGAAAATTCATAGTAAATGTGAGGTAATTAGTTAAACCATTCACATCATTCAAGAATAGTGCCAATTGCTCCACAGTGCCATTCCATAGAACAAAGACATCATCCACAAACGCCGGAACAATATAACATGTTGTTTGAAGGCTTCTAAATTGAATAGTACCTTCTCTTCCCAGCAGGCTAAAAACATATTGGCGTAGCTATTAGCAAGGTGTTCCCATAGCTACGCCATCAACCTGCCTATAAAGAGCATCATCAAACATGAAAATGTTGTTCTCCAATATTAGTTCTAAGAAATGAACCAATAAATCTATTTTCACTTCACTGTAATCACTATGTATATGTAAATAGTCAGATATATAAGTGAGTCCAAGTTGATTGGGGATAACAGTGAAGAGAGACTGTATATCAAATGTCACAAAAATGTAATCACCCACTGACTCATGACTCTTGAGGCATTCGTAGAAGTCCAATAGAAACTGTTTCGAATCTCTTAATACACATGTATTTTTATTCAAGATGGATCTTAAATTATTTTCTATGTATACCGAGAGATGCTCGGTGACCCATCCTTGACCAGAGACAATAGGTCTCATGGGTGGATTAGCGGCATCTTTGTGAATTTTAGGGAGACCATGGATAACTGGCATCATAGGTTCTTTAATAATCAAGTATTCATATAGGTCTCTATTAGTCCACTCAAATGAATGTCTAATAGAGTATCCTTTATCAGCCTTATGGTATCCTTTGTCATCTCAGATGTAACAATCTGATAAAAACAATCACTCAACATGTCATTCATTGAGTTGTAATAATGTAGGGTGTTCATTACCACCACACGTCCTCCCTTGTCTGCAGGTCTAACAACAATAGAATTGTCATCCTGTAAATCCCTAAGACTAATTCTTTCATTATATGTAAGGTTGTCTCTCCTATAAGACTTCCTTTGTATATTGCCATCATAATATTTGTAAAGTTCTTCTTGCGTGAGACGCTGAAATGTCTCTATTAGTGGGTGGTTAACTGGAACATAATCACTAAGATTTTTAAAAACAAATTCACCTTTCGTCTGTTCACTAGGTCCAGTCCCTTATGTAATAACCTGAGCATGACATTTCTACAAAATACTTTCAAATCTACCATAGTTTCAGTGATATTACTTGTACATTTGGGTATAAAATTCATCCCTGTACTTAATAGTGAAACATCATCTTCAGTCAAGAGTCTATCAGACAGATTATGTATCAACGTCTGTCTTTGTTCCACATCTTCTTTAAGGTTTGATTCTGTGGAAGTTCCTCTGAAAGTTTCCTTTTCTGTCGTCACGACTCATGGATCGTGCGTCTGGGACCCTTCTCCAAGCGAACGGAAGGGGAAAAGAAACATTCAGAGGTGAATCAGAATGTAAGTTCATCTGATTACATTGCTCTTTCGGTCTGGTTATGGCCCCTGGACATATGTCCTTGTTATTACTAGTGACGGGCTTATTTTTAACTATTTGTACCTCAGGATATAGATTGGTTCCAGTATGCATACTGGGATGCACTAAGTGTATTACATCATTAGAATCAGTGTTGGTCATCACTATGGATCCTGCAGGGTCAATAGAATCAATGTGTGATGTGACTCCATCCACCTCCACATCCCTCCCCTGCTGTTGCAAAGTGTCATTGTGTCTAATGTTGACAGCACCATTCATAGATATCTGACCTTCAGTCCTGACACTCTCCACAACATGTCACCAATAGGACATATATTCTGTGTTGCACTAACATTTCCATCAGTAATTACATCACTTGTTCCCATTAAATTAACAGAAGATGTTCTCACATCTCTCATAACACTCATATTGTTTCCAGAGTTAAAGTTGTGGTGTCTCATATGCACATTCCTGTTCACATTGTTATCAGCAGTAATATTAGGTTGTACATTACTATCTATACCAGAAACATTATCAGAATTAAAATTATTCCTAGGCCATGTGAAGACATGGCCTAATTTAAAATCATTTAAATCTCTTATTATTTTATGTTTTTTCTGTTGCATTAGTTTGCGCTCTAGTGCTAACACACGATCTAACATGTTCTCAAAAAGTGGTTGCACTGTACCTTCTGCAAACTCGCTAAAAATGGCAGTTTGTTTATTATTAATATCCACAGTCAACGCTGTCTCCTCTGGTTCAAAAAAAGTAATCAGAAGCTCCATATACTTCCGACTAGCGTCCAGGTTCACCTTTTGCCAAGCTGACAGCAATTCTGGGTAGTCTCGGCCCTGACTGGGCATGTTGAATATCCGCAAACCTCGTGGAACGATATTTCTGTCAATACAAAACTGCAAATGCAGTCGCTGTATCTGGAGCCTCTTAAGTTTAAAGAAGCTTCTTTCAGTCTCATCAAGAAGCCTGTGCAGCTTCTCCATATCGACGGTCCTTCTCGTGATGTCATCTCTCGGCCAGACTCTCTAGTTGCCAAGGCAAAGAAGCAGTACCATCCAGGTACTGCTTAAACCTCCTCATAAGGACTTCTTTCCTCTGGTGTTCACCTCGAGGAATGTAGTCCAATTCTATGTTAGCCATATCGATTGAAGCAATGCAAATGTAAGGCAAATGTAACAAAAATACTGATGCAATCAACGTCCGCTCCTGCAAGTGTACTGAAGGATTAAATATTATCCAACACGTGGAGGAACACTTGCAGATAAACGCTCCTTATCCAGGAATAAAATAAACAAAGTTTGATAGCAAGTGGATAGGAGCGAAGCTGAACAACAAACAAATATAGTTCAAGTCCAACACAAAGCCCTTCAGAGTTTCAAATATTCCAAGTAATCCAAATAGAACCACCAAGTCCTGTGGTAAATATTCTTTATTCAACAGACAAGCGCTTTCGCTGAGTACAGCTTCTTTAGGTCAATTCAAAAAACAAAGTCAAGTCCCATAATATATAGGTAATCCAATTAAATTGCAACAAAGTCAATTAAACATTTAAAAGGGAAATGTAATGTTAATAAAGACTTATAAAAACATATAAAATATTACTTCAAATTAAAACCTCTATAGCACTTATAATAAAAACATATATGTGAGAACATGTAAGAGACAGATATGTGTATAAGTGGAATTGTATAAGTTTCCAGGCTTAGGAGACGTAGGCACATCAAATAGACACTCTGCATCACATAACAGTAACTAGGAATAACATAATAGACCAGCTCTTGTATCTGTGAGTCTTGTACACACTAGTATATTGTTTTAATAAACTTATACAATTCCACTTATACACATATTTGTCTCTTACATGTTCTCACATATATGTTTTTATTATAAGTGCTATAGAGGTTTTAATTTGAAGTAATATTTTATATGTTCTTATAAGTCTTTATTAACATTACATTTCCCTTTTAAATGTTTAATTGACTTTGTTGCAATTTAATTGGATTACCTATATATTATGGGACTTGACTTTGTTTTTTGAATTGACCTGAAGAAGCTGTACTCAGCAGCTTGTCTGTTGAATAAAGAATATTTACCACAGGACTTGGTGGTTCTATTTGGATTACTTGGAATATTTGAAACTCTGAAGGGCTTTGTGTTGGACTTGAACTATATTTGTTTGCTGTCTAGCTTCGCTCCTATCCACTTGCTATCAAACTTTGTTTATTTTATTCCTGGATAAGGAGCGTTTATCTGCAAGTGTTCCTCCACGTGTTGAATAATATTTAATCCTTCAGTACACTTGCAGGAGCGGACGTTGATTGCATCAGTATTTTTGTTACATTTGCATTGCTTCAATCGATATGGCTAACATAGAATTGGACTACATTCCTCGAGGTGAGCACCAGAGGAAAGAAGTCCTTATGAGGAGGTTTAAGCAGTACCTGGATGGTACTGCTTCTTTGCCTTGGCAACTAGAGAGTCTGGCGCCGAGAGATGACATCACGAGAAGGACCGTCGATATGGAGAAGCTGCACAGGCTTCTTGAGACTGAAAGAAGCTTCTTTAAACTTAAGAGGCTCCAGATACAGCGACTGCATTTGCAGTTTTGTATTGACAGAAATATCGTTCCACGAGGTTTGCGGATATTCAACATGCCCAGTCAGGGCTGAGACTACCCAGAATTGCTGTCAGCTTGGCAAAAGCTGAACCTGGACGCTAGTCGGAGGTATATGGAGCTTCTGATTACTTTTTTTGAACCAGAGGAGACAGCTTTGACTGTGGATATTAATAATAAACAAACTGCCATTTTTAGCGAGTTTGCAGAAGGTACAGTGCAACCACTTTTGAGAACATGTTAGATAGTGTGTTAGCACTAGAGCAAACTAATGCAACAGAAAAAACATAAAATAATAAGAGATTTAAATGATTTTAAATTAGGCCATGTCTTCACATGGCCTAGGAATAATTTTAATTCTGATAATGTTTCTGGTATAGATAGTAATGTACAACCTAATATTACTGCTGATAATAGTGTGAACAGGAATGTGCATATGAGACACCAGAACTTTAACTCTGGAAACAATATGAGTGTTATGAGAGATGTGAGAACATCTTCTGTTAATTTAATGGGAACAAGTGATGTAATTACTGATGGAAATGTTAGTGCAACACAGAATATATGTCCTATTGGTGACATTAATGTTGTGGAGAGTGTCAGGACTGAAGGTCAGATATCTATGAATGGTGCTGTCAACATTAGACACAATGACACTTTGCAACAGCAGGGGAGGGATGTGGAGGTGGATGGAGTCACGTCACACATTGATTCTATTGACCCTGCAGGATCCATAGTGATGACCAACACTGATTCTAATGATGTAATACACTTAGTGCATCCCAGTATGCATACTGGAACCAATCTATATCCTGAGGTACAAATAGTTAAAAATAAGCCCGTCACTAGTAATAACAAGGACATATGTCCAGGGGCCATAACCAGACGGAAAGAGCAATGTAATCAGATGAACTTACATTCTGATTCACCTCTGAATGTTTCTTTTCCCCTTCCGGTTCGTTTGGAGAAGGGTCCCAGACGTGCACGATCCATGAGTCGTGGACGACAGAAAAGGAAACTTTCAGAGGAACTTCCACAGAATCAAACCTTAAAGAAGATGTGGAACAAAGACAGATGTTGATACATAATCTGTCTGATAGACTCTTGACTGAAGATGATGTTTCACTATTAAGTAAAGGGATGAATTTTATACCCAAATGTACAAGTAATATCACTGAAACTATGGTAGATTTGAAAGTATTTTGTAGAAATGTCATGCTCAGGTTATTACATAAGGGACTGGACCTAGTGAACAGACGAAAGGTGAATTTGTTTTTAAAAATCTTAGTGATTATGTTCCAGTTAACCACCCACTAATAGAGACATTTCAGCGTCTCACGCAAGAAGAACTTTACAAATATTATGATGGCAATATACAAAGGAAGTCTTATAGGAGAGACAACCTTACATATAATGAAAGAATTAGTCTTAGGGATTTACAGGATGACAATTCTGTTGTTGTTAGACCTGCAGACAAGGGAGGACGTGTGGTGGTAATGAACACCCTACATTATTACAACTCAATGAATGACATGTTGAGTGATTGTTTTTATCAGATTGTTACATCTGAGATGACGAAGGATACCATAAGGCTGATAAAGGATACTCTATTAGACATTCATTTGAGTGGACTAATAGATAGAGACCTATATGAATACTTGATTATTAAAGAACCTATGATGCCAGTTATCCATGGTCTCCCTAAAATTCACAAAGATGCCGCTAATCCACCCATGAGACCTATTGTCTCTGGTCGAGGATGGGTCACCGAGCATCTCGGTATACATAGAAAATAATTTAAGACCCATCTTGAATAAAAATACATGTGTATTAAGAGATTCAAAACAGTTTCTATTGGACTTCTACGAATGCCTTAAGAGTCATGAGTCAGTGGGTGATTATATTTTTGTGACATTTGATATACAGTCTCTCTTCACTGTTATCCCCAATCAACTTGGACTCACTTATATATCTGACTATTTACATATACATAGTGATTACAGTGAAGTGAAAATAGATTTATTGGTTCATTTCTTAGAACTAATATTGGAGAACAACATTTTCATGTTTGATGATGCTCTTTATAGGCAGGTTGATGGCGTAGCTATGGGAACACCTTGCTAACAGCTACGCCAATATGTTTTAGCCTGCTGGGAAGAGAAGGTACTATTCAATTTAGAAGCCTTCAAACAACATGTTATATTGTTCGGCTTGTGGATGATGTCTTTGTTCTATGGAATGGCACTGTGGAGCAATTGGCACTATTCTTGAATGATGTGAATGGTTTAACTAATTACTTCACATTTACTATGAATTTTTCATTAGATAAGATTGAATTTTTGGACCTGTATATAGAGAAACTATCAGATGGCTTGATCAATACTGGTGCTTTCAGGAAGACGTGCTATAGCAATTCTCTATTATTGAGATCTAGCATGCATCCCTCTTTTGTTTTTAAAAATATTAAGGGCCAAGCCATCAGAGCCTCTAGACTGAACCCGACTGAAGAGGGCTTTGACATGGAATTGGTGAATTTAAAAGGGAGATTGCTAGATAGAGGGTATGGTATTACTGAGATTGAGGACAATCTACATAATATACATGATTTAAGACATACAGTAGCAGCATCCTATTTTGGACCGAATGAGGCTATAGACACACTTGGTAGAAATACACCTACTACCACTACTTCACCAGTTGTGAAATTTACCACTACTTTTACATCAGATCATTTTGAGATGAGAGAAATAATTGGTAAATTTTGGGAAATTTTCAAGATTGACAATGCCATTAGGGACATTGTTGGTGATGCCCCAAAGTTCCAATATAGGAACAGAAAAAATCTTAAGAGGATACTGTTATCCGAGACAGGTTAAGCAGGTTACAACTACTAGACAGTACACAGTATCTTGTGGACATTGTAATTTCTGCTCATACATTGACAATTCCACTGAATTTGTACATCCTGATACACGAAGGATTTTTGATACCACTGCTACTGCTGACTGAATGACCAGCAATGTGATATGTCTTGCAGTATGTCAGGTATGTACCAGTTTTTATGTGGGAAAGACGAACCGCAAATTTAGGGACAGAATAAGAGAACATGCATATCATATAAGGAAAGGATCGACCCACAATGCCTTAGCCAAGCATGTTAGCAATAATGACCACACACATACATTTCTGTTTAGAGCCCTAGAGGTTGTCACCCCGAACAAGAGAGGAGGTGACCTAAGGAATTACACTGAAAGCAGGGAGAGTGATTGGATAGTTAGATTGAGGGCTGACCATGGATCAGGGTTGAATGAGAGAGCATCCATCAAACCCAGGCTTAGGAGACGTAGGCACATTAAATAGACACTCTGCATCACATAACAGTAACTAGGAATAACAATATAGACCAGCTCTTGTATCTGTGAGTCTTGTACACACTAGTATATTGTTTTAATAAACTTATACAATTCCACTTATACACATATTTGTCTCTTACATGTTCTCACATATATGTTTTTATTATAAGTGCTATAGAGGTTTTAATTTAAAGTAATATTTTATATGTTTTTATAAGTCTTTATTAACATTACATTTCCCTTTTAAATGTTTAATTGACTTTGTTGCAATTTAATTGGATTACCTATATATTATGGGACTTGACTTTGTTTTTTGAATTGACCTGAAGAAGCTGTACTCAGCTTAAGCTTGTCTGTTGAATAAAGAATATTTACCACAGGACTTGGTGGTTCTATTTGGATTACTTGGAATATTTGAAACTCTGAAGGGCTTTGTGTTGGACTTGAACTATATTTGTTTGCTGTCTAGCTTCGCTCCTATCCACTTGCTATCAAACTTTGTGGTTATTATTGGAGTCCTTGGCAATTTTTCTTTCAAAGCTAGCCTTGGATGATTTTGAGGGATCATAGTTTCTTGCTGATACTGATCAGGGATGTCTTTTCTTGGGGATTTACTCATTTCTGTACTAGTTTCCTCCTCCTGTTGTATAGCTTGTTTATGGCAGGAGTCCACCACATTGGGCTCCTTTTCTTGGAGGTGTGAGTCTTGGTTTTGCTTGGGATAGCACAATCCATGCATTCTTGCAGGTGCTTATAGAGTGCCTTTGTAAGGGATTCAGCAGCTTGGACAGCATTGTCCTTTAGCCTGGGGGTGTGAACCTTTCCACATCGGTCTTGAGTAACGTGAAGTTTGCTTTTGAAAAGTTTTTCACGGTGGTTTGCTTGATTGGGGGTGGGTCTGGAATGTGGATATCCAGAGTGATTAGTCTATGGTCTGATCTAACCAGCGAGGGGTTGACACTGGTGTTGACCTCCGGTGTGGAACACCGGTCGCCCATGTTGGTGATGACCAGGTCCAATATGTTGTCACCTCTGGTGGGGCTGTTGACCAATTGATCCAGCGCGTTCAAGTTTATAAATTCTAGGAAGCATTGGGCAAGGGAGTTAGTACTTGAGTAATTTTCCCAGTTAATGTTTGTGTAATTGAAATCACCCAATATTAGGGTGTTTGGTAGAACTTTCATATTTACTGGTGTCTTCAGAAATGTGGAATGGGGGTCCAGGATCATGGTGGGTGATCTGTAGCAAGCTACAAATTGAGTTGCAGTTTTGCCCCTTGTTAGTTGCACATGGATGATCTCTGAGGCATCGTGCTGCGCCACTAACCTGGAGGTGTGGGTATCCTTGATGAATATGGATTCACACCCGCCTTTTGTGATTCGGTCTGGGTTCTGTGGCCGAAAAGTATGGTATGAGTTAGTGTGGTAGTGCTGGGGTGCTCTCTGAAGCCTTAAACCAGGTTTCTGTTACTGCACAGATATCGATGTTCTCCTTGCTGAGGAGTGCCGTGAGTGCATGCATTTTGAGGTTTAGACTTCTTGCGTTGAGTTGCATTACCATCAGTTTTTGGTTACTTGTGCTCTTTACGGGGGTGGGTTTGTCTTTTGAGCCTTGCCTAAAAAAGGCACTATGGGAGCGGCAAAAACCTTGGCCAGTATTCAAAAGCCTAAGGATGACAGATGCAAGCCATCTCTTGGGAAACGACGTGGCTTGTCAAGCATGTCATCCCAGGCGGACCGATACCGGATCCCCTTTGAATGACACCAGAAACTTAGTCAATTGTTGAAATTCATTTTTTATTTATACTGTGGCATCATTCTTGGTGAGGGCAGGATCATACCAGCCTGGGCTACGTGATCAGAAAGCTCTTCCATGTCTCTTTTCATGTAGTCCAGAGAGGTATGTCTCAGGTCATTCACACCAACATGGACAGTGACAGTTGTGTTTGTACTTGTTCTGGAGTGATCTGAGTGCTTGTGTTATGTGGAGGATCCTGGTGCCTTACAGGCAGCTAACTGTAAACTTCTCCTTGTCCAGCCTAGTTAGTGGGACATCAGTGTGCCTGACTGTAGAGTCGCCTATTATTAGTGTGTTGAGTATGTTATTTTTGCCTTAAGGGCTGTGATTGCGTGGCACACTGATTATATGAAGTATGTGTTTCATGGTTTGTGATGGGGTGTGGAGGTAGCTTGGATGTCTGCTTTGGAGGTGTGTTGCTTTTGCAGATTTTTATTTAGAGCCTCCGAGTATTTGTGTTATTTGCCGGTGTTGGTTTAATAGATCTATGTGAGACTGGTGGTATGTTGCAAGTATTTCCCTTCTCCTCTTGACTGTCAGTTCCAGTCTTGGGTTGAGAGAGCTTTGCCTCCAGTTTGGCTGTATAATTGTATCTCTCGCATATATTAGTGTTTGGTGGTAGGAGGAGAGGGGTTGTCTGTACATGAGGCAGTTGTAACTGCCTCAAAATGCCCAGGTTCACCATTTGGACTGGAGAGTACACCTGAAGCTGCCCTTTGGACATGCCTGAATAGGTAAAGTGAGCTGTTTACTGATTGGCTAGTAGGGACGAATAGAGAGCCTTGTCCTTCTGGACAGTATTAGCTTGCTGTGAGTTTTGAGCAAATGCTGGGCTGTGAAATAAATGGATTGAGTGCTTAAGTTGAAAGTTTGCCTAGTTCCAAGGGAAGAATTAGAGTCGACTTAGTGGAGCCGGGAATAGTTTAACCCTAGCTAACCGGTGCTGCCCGGCATGCAAAACCACGCAAATGCATTTTTTTATAGAAGGGAAATGAAAGAGAGAAATTATCCCAAAATGGCCAATAAACTACTAACTTCTGGGCTGAAACCACTCCTCCAGGGACACAGATAGGCTGTTCAAAGCTCCCCTCTCTCACAGGTGAACAGATAAACGTCCTTCTATCCAAGTAAGGTATGGGCAACACAGAAACTTGTAACACTGCCCTGGATTCAGGAATAACCTGAAATCTGGACTAAACAATTTCAGAAAGGCGGGAAACAAGTATTTTTTTTTTTTTTTTTTTTTTTTTTAGAAAATAAAGCAGATACAATCAAAAATGCACAGAAATGGCTATTGAATTTTAGTGTGTAGCCTACAACAGTTAAACAGATTATTTAAACACATGAATGACTTAGTTCAAATGCAGACAGCAAATAAGTACAATATGTAGCAGAAACAAGCTTTTTAAATCACAGAAACGCTAAACAAAATGGTGTTTTAGGCAGAATTAGTTAGACAGCAAGAAAATGCAGAAAATTATACTTAATCAAGAAAATGCAGAAAAATTATACTTAATCACTCCAAAGTCTCTCTTTTGTCTCTCTGCTGCTGTAGAACTCTGCAGTACATCTGGCAGGCACTTGTTGAGCTGAATCCAAGCACAAAAAAATGTGTAAATGTGGTTTTTATAGCAGGGAAATTAGAGAGAGAGAGAAATTAGCCCAAAATGGTCAATAAACTACTAACTTCTGGGCTACAGCAAACAAGACCCACAAATTTCAGAAAGAAACAGTTTAAATAAGTAGGCACAATAAGCCTTAAACAGAAATTCCCAGCTCAGAATGGCAGAATCTAGCCTCTCCTCCCACAAGAGTGCAGACCACAAACCTTCTTAATGTAAAATAACTGGCCTGAAGCCCAAGTGCTTAAACCAGAACTAATACACTTTTAGAATAACCTTCAATCAGCAGTTCCCAACTTAGAAGGATGTAAGCTACCTGTCCTGCCACAGCAATGCATTCCACAAACCTTAATGTAAAACAACTGGTCTAAAGCCCAAGTGCTTAAGCCAAAAGGCTTAGAATAACAGTTACAATTTAATCAGGCTACTACCAAGCAGTAATAACTGCAGCAGAATAATACAATTGAGTACTTTTAAGAAGAAGCACAATCAAAATAAGGTAATAAAATGGGAAGAAACACAATTACAGTAAAAGTAGATGAATAAAGTACATTTTTTTTATAACAATAGGAAACAAGCAAACTGATTTAAACAAATTACCCAATTAACCAGTAAAAAAAACAAAACTGAGCCCTGTTCCAGCAGTCTTCAGTCAGGCAAGTTCTAACCATACACTCCTGCCACTAGGGTGCAGGGGAACCTTCTCCAAAAAAGATGGCCTGAATTAGTGCTCAAGTTATGCAAACAAAGCTAGATTCAGCAGGCCTGAATCTAGTCTATGCTGCAGCAGACAAGACGCACCAATATCAGAGAAAACAGTTCAGATAAGCAGGCACAGTAAGCCTTTAACCAGTAATTCCCAGCTCAGAAGGGCAGAATCTAGCCTCTTCTCCCAGAAGAGTGCAGACCACAAACATTCTTAATGTAAAACAACTGGTCTGAAGCCCAAGTGCTTAAATCAAAAGACTTAGAATAACAGTTACAGTTTAATCATGCTGCTACCAAGCAGTAATAAATGCAGAAGAATAAACACAATTGAGTACTTTTAAGAAGAGGCAAAAGCAAAATAATGTAATAAAGTAGGAAGAAACACAAATACAGTAAAAACAGTTAAAGTGCAAATTTGTTTTATATAACAATAGAAAACAAGCAAACTGATTTAAACAAATTACCCAATTAACCAGTAAAAACCTGAGAACTGAGCCATTTTCACATGCTGTAGTCAGTCTGACATGAAGATGCGAAGTTTATATCAGAATAGCAGTTAACAATGGCTAAAAACACACATTCAGATTAAACAAGCAATATTTTTTTAACAGTCAGGATTGTTTGTAATACTAGAATTAATAAGAGTAAATGTGTAAATGTCTTATGACTACTATGCAAATGCACAAGCAATAAAATATTTAATATGCAAGATTAATAAAAAAGTATCACTAAGTTAAGACATATATACACATACTGTGATCTTTAATAGAGAGCTGATTAGCTCTTTGGGAGATTTTAGAAATACAAAATGTATAGAATAAGGTAGAATGGAAAGTATATTTAAATAAACTGCTTATAAGAATGATGTATATTATACATCTGCATATGGCAAACGTGAATGTACAAGGTCACATATAATGTGCATAGAAAATCATATAAAAATATTTGAAAATAATCTGAAAGCTGAAATTTGAAGCTTGGTCTTGTGAACTTTGAATCTGTGTTAATTAACTTCACTAGGACTGCCTGAAATAACTAATGTCATAAATCAAAGCTGAACTTTGAGTGTTATATTGCTGAATCAGTACATCCATTTTGATAGCAAGTAAAGTAGATTTGTCAAAGTATTTATACCGGGGAAGAGAGAATGAGATTTTAGTTAAGCACATTATCACTTTTGAACGCAATGTAGACTGCAAATATTTTTTTTTTACTCCACAGAAATAGCAAGACATTTTCTTCGACCTCACTAATACACATATTTTTATGAAGGAGTTTAATAAGCTAAAGGATTTTTAAATATTTTGATATTTGTTATGTTGAGTATTACTTAATTTTGAGATGTAAACACTTGTATTTTAAAATCCATTCAGAGATTTTTTTAGATCTGTAAAATGCATCTTTTAGCATGATAAATATGCATGTGTATTGATTTCCCTTTTGTTTTATAGTGGTATGATAAGACTACCTGTCACCTCTAAGTTTACAGATGTCTGTATCTCTTCAGTTCCGACTCAGCTGTACTTATTTAGAGATTTAGTTATAATAATGTTGAATGAGTAAATAATTTAGGAACATTTAATGAATGATTTATATTATTATTACATAAATAGGTATGTAGTACATTGTTGGATTATGTAATATTTGTGATTGATAGAAACAGATTATTAAACTTTTTTGTAGTAATGGGTAAAAGTTTTAAATGGCAAAATATATAAGTAAATTGTATCTTATTATTTTTGACTTGTATATTATAATAATAAGTCACAATAACTTTTGGCTAGTTTTTTTGATGACTTTTAAGGTGTTGGTAGGTAGAGAGAGAGAGAGAGAGAGTATAATAGTTTATCTATTCAACAGCCAAACTAGGAACTGTGGTTCCCATGGTAGGTTGTGTTTTATTGGCTATAAATATATATATATATATATATATATATATATATATATATATATATATATATATATATATATTGTGTATAGTTGTAGACCTGTCTTTTTTATTTGCAAGTTTTAGTAGTTTAGTTTATAGAAAAGAAGAATTCAAAAAATGTGGAATGTCAATAGTGTTGGAGGAATGGATTAGAGTCTTACATTTATCCACCTTATTAATTATATATGTCCTTATCTTTTAAAAGGAATCTTTTTAAATACACAGTATGGATAGTTTTAATGTATCATCTATTATCTGTTAATGGCAACAAAAGGAACTGCTATACTTCGGAGAAAAAAACTGCTGTAATGCCTAATGTCATAATGATTCCAAAGGAGTGTATACATTTGTAATTAAATATAATGGCAAACTCTATACAGTAGCTGTTTTTTACTGGATCCCTGGAATAGGTGTAAGAGTTGCTAGAGATCATTTAAATGACTGCACAGTCATTGGAAGGATAGTTTAAATTTTGCATGGAATTTTAAATGCATACATAGTATAGAAGATACAAGTAAACAAGAGAAATCGAAGATATTGGCATCAGCTGAAGCTCTAAACAGATGAATTAGTAATGATTTAGCTGATTTACTAGTAAAAGCAGAAGGTAAGTCATTGTGCTTCAATCATTATTCTTATGCCCATGGGATACAAACTACATTTAATAGGCTTTATGGCTCTGTGGATTTATTTAATAATGTGAATTATTTTTAAACCATTTCTTGTCCTTCATCCGATCATAATGCACTAAGTATTAATATACTACTGGATATAAGGAACTTTCAGATTATTTATAGAATCCCAGTGTATATAATGAAATTTAAAAGAATGGGTTACCTTAAGGAACAAATTGAGAATTTTTTTTATCTTTGAATGATGGTCAGGTTAGTAAACCCATACAATGGGACTCCTTAAAATGCATAATAATGCTAAAATGGGAAGATGGGCTAGTAATAAAATGAAAGAGTGGGATAAAGAGTTGATAGAAGTACAAGAATGAAATATACAAAGTGAGGTTTTAACAACAAAGAATTAGATAACACTGAAGTCGTTATAAAATTAATGACAGTATCAAACAGTTTTAAAGCATAGAATGGAAATAGCTTTAGAAAAAATAAAATTGCACAGTTATGCAGTGACTTCAAAAAATCTAATAGATTAGCTAATAGAAGTAAGATGTTAAGTCAAGAGGCACAAATCAATACTCTCCAAAATCCTTCCACTAATAAGCTTACTTCAGACATAGAGGAAGTGCTGAATATTTGTAATAATGTCATGAGGGTTTAATAAAGATAAAAATATTAACACTGATTCCAAAATTGACAAGTATTTAAAGAAAATGTTACTAATATACTTGACCAACAAATATCTCGGTTGAATAAGCCTATTACCCTAATGGAAGTTAAAGAAGCTTTAAAAAAATGGAAAAATTGTAAACTCCAGGGCTGAATGGTTTAAGTATGGAATTATATAATCTGCTTCCAATGCATATTTTAGAATTACTGAATTATATTTTCTGGATAATCCAGAGGGGCCAAACAATTCCTTTCTCAAGGAAGTTTTCTGTATTCTCACCTATGCATAAAAAAGGAAAGGATAATAAGTTAGTTTCCTCATATGGACCTATTTCATTGCTAAATGTAGACTATAAAATATTTACTTTCATTTTTGCTACAAGATTAAGTGATATATTAGATAAATTAGTTAATAAAGATCAAACAGGATTTGTATTTGATTAATGCATTATAATATAAGAAAGGTAGTAACTATCTTAGATTTAATGAAATGAATGAACAAGAAATTAGCCCCAATTAGGTTATATATCAAGCGAGCCTTTGATTCTGTAGACTGGAACTACTTGTTTAAACTTTAGAAACATTTGCTTTTCCAGAACAGTTTATTGTAATATTGAATATATATATATATATATATATATATATATATATATATATATATATATTTATAGAGAGAGAGAGACTCCAAAGCATATGTTAAAATTGAATCTTACATTTCTCAAGGATTCACTTTAAACAAAGGCGTAAAGCAAGGGTCCCTTGTTCTATTTGCATTAGTTATCAAAACCTTAGTTAATAGTGTAAGAAGCAGTAAAAAATTGATGGATTCTTAACTAACAGAGATTGTTAATCTAAAATACATTTTTTTGCAGATGATATTTTACTAATTATAGGAGATTTAAATTATTCAAAGAAATGGGTGAGGAAATTGAAAAGTTTCAAAAAGTATCGATGCTGAAATTTGAATAATGATAAAATAAATTTTGTATTAAATCAATTACTAGATAATAAGTTTAAAGATAAATAGAAAAATAATTGGAAAGGTAAAGAACTTAAATATTAGTAATAAAAATCTGTCCAGATGCGAGAAAGATTATTAATAGTAATTTCGAAAAGAAATAATTTGTTTTGTTATATATGTGTGTGTGTGTGTGTGTGTGTGTGTGTGTATGTATGTAATATATATATATGTAGATGTATATATATATATATATATATATATATATATATATATATATGTATATATATGTATGTATATATATATATATCTATCTATGTATATATATGTGTATATATATATATCTATCTATGTATATATATGTATATATATATATATACACACACACACGTCTATATTGCATTCAGTAGCTTTAATACCTGACAAAAGACTTTTAAAGAAAATGGGAAAAATTTTAACTTCATTCTTATGGTATCCTTAAAAGTCAAGAATTGCTTATAAGAGTATGATGGTGTTAGCTTCCTAGATGTAGAATCTTCTTCTTTTGCTGCAAATTTTAACTCTGTTATACTCTGGATAGACTCAACTTAAACTAGTCAGTGGAAAACTGTCCAGGAACAGATTAAACTAAATAAGTTTATTAAATACGATAAATTGGTAATATTTAACGGTCCTTTCATTTGGTTAACACAATTTACCTTGGAAGGAAATTAATTTCAGTCGTTAGACTCTGCATATATGAAGTCAGTTCTTTGAACAATTAAGACGTATGTTTTTAAAACTCCATTAATATCACAATGGAATTTTTTGTACTTTTCCATTGTACGCATATGTAGATTTAAGGGAACTCAGAGCAATGTTAAAATAAATTTACTAGAAAGGAATGGGTTAGTATTATGGTCTGATGACTTTGAAAAAGGAAAAGCTAAGTCTCCAGAGTATTTATTGAAAGAATACAAGTTAGATGAATCTGTTAACCAGCTAATTATACATTAGTAAGAAATTAAATTTGTTTGTAGATAATGAGTGAAGAGTAACACAATACTATTCCCCCATTATGTGAATATATTAATGCTGTTATTGAAGGTAGCTTGACCTACAAAGGAAGCTTGTCCAGGTTATATAAGTTGATTGTAAATAATTTTTACACAAAATTCTGGAAATTTTTAGGTTGTAGTGGATTGATTGACTCACTCTATAGTCTTTCGGCTTTTCCCAGTTAGGGGTCGCCACAGTAGAACTCCGGTCAGTTAATGATTGGCAGTGGATTTTTACGGTGCTGAGTTGCCAGCTCGATGCCCAATCTTCTAAGTAGGCACACCCATTCACACATGCACCTACGTGCATGTCTTTGTGTCACTCAACCACGGGGAGGACATGCAGACTCCACACGGCGCTCCAGCTGAGAATCGAACGGGAGGATCTCTTGCTGTGAGGTGACGATGCTAACTGCTGCACCACGTAGATGATGATAAAACGTTGTTACTTAAATCAGTGTATACTGGAAAGATTTTATGTGGAAATGTATACATAAAGTGTTTGTTACTCCCTGTAAAATCTCTAAGCTTAGTAAAATTACTTCTTTAGTTTGTTGGAGATGTACTAAAGATGTAAAAGCTGACTGGACTTGTTTATGGATTATGAAAATTTTAAATGTAGATTGTGAAGATGCAAGTATGATTTTAAGGTGTTTTGGCCTGATAATTGTTCTTTAACTAGATCAGTAGGTAAAAAACAAAGAACAAAAAATGTTTGGGTTCTTTTGGCAGTTGCTAGAAAAGTTATTGCAAAAAACTGGAAATCAAACTCTGGTCCCACATTCAAAGAATGCTATATAAATACTATGTAAAACTGAAAAAAGAATGACCAGAATATAAAATCTATAAATCATAATAAGACTTTTAGTGGTTGGGGATAACCTTGAAATGTTGCTGCTGAAATTCCAAGACTCTTAATATGGTAATTGTATGTGATTATTTTGATGATTCAGTGTATTGCTATCATTGTGTAACAGTATGTGATGTTGAATTTCTTCCTTTCTGTGTATATATTGTAGCTATGGTAAATTAATAAAAATATTTGTTTATAAACAAAGTCCTTCTGCTCTGTCCGCTATGTGAGACAGACACATACACATATAATATAAATACGGTCGTTATAAAGAATTCAAGTCTGAGGTTACAAAACTGTAAACAATAATGAGCACACAGTGCAGTCTTTGATAAACTTGTGTGTCATGGAACATGCAACTCTGATCATTCGAAACCATTATAAGATTACTGTTTAAGTAAAGATGAGATTTAATAACACATTTCCACTACACACGTCACAAAAAGTCTCTTCCCCTGTATGTATAAAAAAGGAATGTCTTAAACTTTAAAACCCAGAGCAGCTACCAAGTAATTAAAAACACACAAACATGTCATTATTCTGTTTTTTCAACTACTGTTTCAAAGTGTCGAAATTCACCATTCCATTTATATACTTGTATAAAAGCATGGGAGTGGTTTACTAGGGTTGCTGTGTTGTAAAAGACAATTAGCATGTTTACTTGCTGAATATCCCTTCCCCCATACGGCAGTGTGATGTTTGACAGTGCTGCCCTATTTCAAGCTTTGTGATTCCAAGATAAGTTAAACTAAATGTTAAATTAAAATTACACAGTAATTGCTAAAACTTCCTAAAAGCATTTGATTGTAGTATCAAAAAACAAAGTTAACACAAGTCTTCAAAATTCCATAGAAATCTTTTCTGCCAACATTCAGAAACATTTTTAACATAGATCACTTTCGTCTATTAGAACTCTGTTAGGTTTGTGTGTGGTTGTAACTTTTTAATGCACAGTGTTTGAGTTTAACTAGACACACATTGCGTATTAGGGACAGATATGCAACATATTTATATTGCCTCCAATATTATAACATTCCTAAATTTTAAACGGGCTCCGGTTTATACATTTGTTTCTATGGTTTGCAGACCTGAGTGAATATCATAGCTCTGAGCATTAGCGACATTTTTTCTGCTGGATTCTTTATATATTTTTTGATAGATTTGTGTATGTATTTATTTTAAAATTCTTTAATAGATTTATCATTTGATATGAATATAGACTTATGTACATAATTATATATTTTCAAGAGTTTGGTAGTTTTTTTATTTAGGATTTGTTTTTTGTACTACATTTTCTTAAACAATGCATATTATTTCCAGCCGTACAAAATGTAGTATTGTGTATTGTTTAACTTTTTAATTTTCAATTGCTTTTCCCACTTGACACACAAATCTGAGGACTTGCATTAATTTTTTTCTTTTTTGATACTACAGTGCAATGCTTTCAGGAAACTTTAGCAATTATTAATGTGAAACTTTTTGTTTAGCATGTCTTGGAATCACAGAGCTTGAAGTAAGGCAGCACTTTGTCGAATATCACACTGGTGTATGTGGGAAGGGGTATTTAGCAAGTAAACATGCTAATTGTCTTTTACAACACAGCTACCCTAGTAAAACAGGTATATAAATGGAATGGTGGATTTCTACACTTTATTCTGTTTTTTTCAACTACTACTTGGATCGCTAAGAAGATTCGACTTGAGCCAGTTTGTGCTTCTCTACTTTCATTAGTGGATTTATACTTTAGAAAGTTGTAAAGAAATTATTGCTACCACCTGTTATTAGGGTAGATATTCACATTATGGTTTTTATTAGGTGCCTGAACCCCTAGAAGTCTTAGATCTTTCACACTGAGACGTTTCCTCATTATTTGTTTTTCTTTTACTTTTTGCCACCTGGCTGCTTTTCCACATAATGTTTTCAGAAGTGCTGAAGATGGTAATCTACCATGTTACCCCGTGAAACTACATATTCATAACTGTGACCTGGATCATACTGCTAGATTATTTCCAACTGGGATGGAAGCTATAACCAACAAGGACAAAAAACTACCCAAGCTGCAGTCCAAACTTTTTTTATTACAACTTCATAAACACAAAGTACCCTGTTAAGCGCTTTCATCCCAGATTTTGCAGGACTTCTTTAGAACAAAGGAATAAACCCAACCCGACCTTAAATACATACCATATTAGTTAATTGATGGTAATACCTAATTATGAATCTCTTGCACCTTAAATGTACAGCACTTGTTAAAAATTCATGTATATATGTGTGTGTGTGTGTGTGTGTGTGTATATATATATATCTATATATACATATATAAATACATTTTTTACATATATAAATAAAAACCTAACATTTGTAATGCCATATAAAACAGTCACACCAAACTTTCATAAACATATATTTTTCATCCTAAAATGTTTCTTAACTTTAACATGCTGTTAATGCTTACACTCACATTAATTCCAGGGGTTCTTGTGGCATTCAATAATAGCTGCCATTTAAGTTCAGCAATATTCAAATTTTCATCCACCACAAACCCCTGTGCATCCTTTACTATTTGTTCAACCACAAGAAACCCAAACCTATGATTCTGAAATTCATTAATATGTCTGTACAGGGCATTTGTTGACTTCATGTTTCTAATACCACTGACATGTTCGTATATCCTGTCTTTGAATTGGCCTACAAGTCTTTCCTCTGTAAAATAGCAGACACTCCAAACATTTAGCCAAATAAACCACATTTTTACTCTTACACTTATGCCCCCCCCCCCCCCCCCCATGGTGATGTGCTTACCATTAAGACAGAACTTATTTCCAGTCATCAGTAAGTTAGGGGCATTGTGTACACATGCCACATTTGAAGTTACTAACCTTTTTGCATCTTTCTACAGAATTGTATAAGCTAGACTCCAGAATTTTCTTAAAAGACTTATCCCTTCTATATACAAAACTGAGTTCATTACCCATAATTTTTTCACTTCCTCGTCAATACGTAAAATTTCCCAGTTTTTCTTAATCGCTGCTGCAATATTATGAGAATCAATCTTATAAGTAGAAATAAAATTTCTTCCCATGTGTTTCTTCTGATTAATACCACTAATGTTATTAGATGTCATCAAACTAACAATGTTCTGTAGGCCTATCTCACCTTCATTCTTACATATGGGATCGGAGCCGATCCTCGGCTCCAACTCAGCCTATTTACAAGCTGGAAGACTTCTGGATGGCTCGTGGCTAGCTAGGTATCCCATGGTGCACCAGTACAATCCCCAGATCTCATTTGTCACATCGACAAGTTTGTTTGTGCTTCTCTTTGGCTCTGGCTAAGTGTTGCATTTACTTAAACCTTTTTCCAAAATTTTTGCCTCTATTAGTTTAAAAATAGTAAAAAACTGTTACTGTTTTATTGTTAGCGTAGTTGCTATTAGTGTAGTTAGCTTTATACTTGCGCCATTTGGTGCAATCGTTGGCCTTTGGCCTTTTTTGACTTAATATTGGTATCATGTGTGCTGGTTTTCGTATATTCATAGGCTTAATAGTTGTAGGTGCCTTTTGCGCTCTGTTAGACTGTGTGTTGTTAATAGGTTACTCTAGTTTTGGCAGTTTCCCATTTGTTAGCATTGTTGGATTTGCTGTCATTATTAACAGAACTACTTTGTTATTTCTTGTCATAAGTATGAGTTTTTGCGGATTCCTGCTTGTTTTGCTGATGTTACTGTTTGAGTGTGTGTGAAATTCTATCCTTACTGTAACTTTCTAGGTCTGTTTTAGTTGGAAGACCTAGTTTCTTAGTTTCCTTTCCTGCCCCGGCTAAGCCCGTTTAAGTTAGAGGACCTAGTTCTCGTGGTGTCTTTCTCTTTCCTGCAGGGCTAGGTCCATTTAAATTAGGGGACCTAGTCCTCCTTCTCTGTGTGCTTGTGCCCATTCTGTGAGAATGTCCAAAGAGAGTAAGGATCATAAACCATCTGGCTTTAAAAAAATGTATTAAGTGCTCTCAAAAAATGTCCATAACGGATGGTCACGGCAACTGCTTTTACTATTTGGGGACCATCCATTTACAGGAGACCTGTTTATTTTGCCATGCTTTAAGTCCTAGGGAGTTGCAAGAGAGGAAAAACAAGCTCATCCTAAAAGGTCTTCTTAAACCTTCCTTTGAGGAAGATCTGTCCAGCTCTTCCTCCACTTCTAAATCTACTAAGGGAAAGTCTAATTTCTCTAAGAGGCCCTCCCCGGCACCAGCTGGAGCCTCGGAGCCACCTCTTAAAATCACCAAATCAGACAAGTCCACTGTCTAATCGGCTCCATAGACCTCGGTACTGACTGAGAACAGTATGGTGATTACAGGGTCAGTTCCAAGTATTTCGGAGCCGACCCCGGAGACCATTGAGTCTATTTCACGGAGCCGGTCTATGGATCCTCTACCGGCCTCCTCTATATTGAAATCTCAGATACCTCAGAGATCCCGCTCTCCTACTGTGTCATCCAGGTTTTCCAGGAGTTTATCGGAAGAAGATGTAGAGAGGGTAGTGCTGAGACTGTTGAAGTCATCTGCTTTGCCTAAATTGTTGTTGGCACCAACCCAGTCTGTTCTGGAGCCACTTTAGTCCGTTTAGCCCTCTGCGATCATTCCTCCTCCGAACCATGCTGGTCTTTCGGAGCCAGAGTGTTTGGTACCACTGGTGGAACCTTCGCTCCAGCTCCCCCTGTGGCTGTTTCGGAGCAGAGTTCTGCTCTGACACTCTCGGCGCACCGTCCGTAGTGTCTAGCGGCGAAGCTCCCCAGTCGGCCCCGACAGTGATGGTTGGAACCGAACTTCTTCAGATCAGAGTCTTCCTCTTGGTGCGTCGACTAGGGTGAGTTTGGACCCTATGTCTGGAGCCAACGGCATCCTCTGTCTCCTCAGAGCTCTGGAGGTCTTCGGAGCTGAAGAGGTCGGCATTCGAGATGATGAGTGTGCTGTCCCGATCGTCAGCTCCTACCAGAGGTACCGGCACTCTTCCCCCTAAAGCACCTACTTTTGTCTCCGCTCCTACTCCCTCCATGGACAGCAGAGACCCTCAGCCTCAGGAGCCACCGCCTGGTGGCCCCCACTCTTCCGAGACCTCCCTAGGATGTCCTTCTGAGGAGCCCTCATGGGAGAGAACATGTAAGACGAAGCATGTAGACTCCCTGGATGAGTCCCTGACCTCTGACACTGATCTCGAGGAGTCAGAAGGGTCCCCCAAGTCGTCCTCTGATGATGTCTCTTTCGTAGACATTGTGGAAATCCTTAGAGGTGCGAATGGCCCACTGTCACCCCTTCTGATGAGGAGTCAGTGTACCCGAAGGCTTTCAGGTCTCAACCTTTAGACTCTTGGATGTCTCCACCCTTCAATAAACTGATGGATCTAGTTAGTCGAAAGGTGTGGGATAGTCCTGATGCTGTGGAGCCAGTCCCCAGGAGACCGAACAAGTTTCTTTCTGCCCCTCCATGAAAATATTTTTTGTCTAAAGGCGTTCCCATAGATGCCATGGTGGTGGTGGCGCCCACTAAGAAGGATCTAGCTGAAACTTCTTCTGTTCATCCGCCAAATAAGGAGTCTCAAACGATGGACAGATACGGGAAGCGTATCTTTTCTTCAGCGGCATTTACAATTAGATCGCTGAACTACCTTACTCATTTCACGAGGCTTCAGAGAGATCTCCTTAAAGAGTTAAGAGGTTCTTTACAAGGTACATTTACTGAGGGAGTCCCTGACAAGGTTTCTGCCCCATTGTCCACCTTGAACTCTATAGTCAACTCTTCCATGCGGCTTATTTCGTATGCAGCCGATGGAGCGAGTAGAGCAGCGGGTTCAGGAATTTCCCTAAGGCGTCATTCCTGGATGCGTTTGTTTAACTTTGCAGAACCATTCAAGTCTACCTTTACCAACGCCCCCTTCAACTGTTCCTCATTGTTTGGATCCAAGGTAAAGGACAAACTCACCTGGTGCGAGCAAGAAGGAAAAATGCTCTCTGCTGTGGGAGTAAGTTTTACTGTTCCGTCTAGACCATACCCTAAGGGTAAGATGTGGTTTAAGAAGTCCCAGAGGTTTTTCCAGGAGGCACAGGTTGACTCCTCCTTCAGAGGAGGAGGAGGAGGAAATGGTAGACATTGCCCTAGTGGCAGGGGCAGTCCGCAAAACCAGGGAGGTTGCGATTCGTTTTGGGGCCGGCCTTACCAGCGCTCCTGATGTGGGGCCCGATTGTACTTCTCTGGGGCCGGTCGGGGGTCGCATTTCTTTGTACCCAGAAGCCTGGCTGGGTATCACTCAAGACAAGTGGGTACAAAGAATTATTACCAGCGGTTGTCTCATAACCTTTTCTCTTCCACCTTTTGTTCCCAAGAAGATCCTGGATGTTCCACCCAATCACAAGGATCAGGCAACTGTGGAGGTCAACAAGTTGCTGTCAAAAAGAGTCATCCAAACCATCCCAGCAGACCAAATAGGATCCAGAACTTACTCCAAATTCTTTTTAGTGCCAAAACGTACAGAGGACTGGAGGCCCACCTTAGCAGATTGAATGAGTCAGTAAAGAAGGACAAGTTCCGGATGGTGACACTGCAGTCTATACTACCGTTGTTAGGGAAAGACAATTGGATGTGCTCGATAGATCTCCAAGACACCTACTTCCACATAAAATTGGACAGGGCATCGAAGAGTCATGTACGCTTCCGGCTGGGAGACGGTCACTACCAGTTTCATGCTCTGCTCGTTGGTCTCACCGCAGCCCCCAGGGTGTTCACCAAATGTATGGCAGTAGTAACTGAGACGTCGAGGATTCCAGGTGTTTCCGTATCTGGACGACTGGCTCCTGACTGCCCCCACCAGGCATCTACTTCTTCAGACCAGGGACACTACTATTCAACTTTGTGCCCAGCTGGGAATTTCTATAAATTGGGAAAAGTCTGCCTTATTCCCTCTCAATCTGTGATTTTTATAGACGCAGAGATAGACACAGTAAACATGTTGGCTAGTCTTCCTGCCGAAAGGGCACAGAATCTGGTTCTTCAAATTCAGCATCTTCTCCCCTTACAATAGGTCAAAGCCAAGATTATTCTGCAGCTTCTAGGGACCAAGGATTCCACCATACTATTAGTGCCACTAGCCAGACTACACTTGAGAATTCCTCAGTGGCTCCTGTCGTCCAAATGGTCCTTTCTGCACCTACCATTATCTCATCACATTCTGCTGACAGAATCTAGCAAGAAGGACCTCCTTTGGTGGACACTACCCAATCAGCTAACCACTGGCGCTTCATTTGTTCTTCATCTACCCGTTGCCACTGTGACCACGGATGTCTCACAGATAGGTTGAGGGGGGCATTATCTCTGCAGGACTGTCCAAGGCACATAGCAAGATCACAAGGCTCATCTGCATATCAGCATTTTAGAGATGAGGGCGGTGCTCCTGGCATTGCAAGCACCACTTCACAACCTTCTACCTCTGGGGACTATTGCAATATAGTCAGACAACATGTCGGTAGTATGGTATATCAACAAACCGGGCGGAACCAAATCTTACCCACTTTGTCAAGAGGCCACGCAAGTTTGGAAATGGACAATATCTTCCCAGCGTTTTGTGGTGGCAACGCACTTTCCAGGGATGACCAACATGATAGCCGACAAGCTCAGCAGGGCAATTCTAATGCCTCATGAGTGGTTTCTGAAACAGGACACAGCGGAACAGATTTTCCGCAGATGGGGACAACCTTGCTGCGACCTTTTTGCCGGTCAAATCAATGCGAAATGCAGCAGCTACTTCTCACTCATCCCCCCTCCGGGGGAGTCACTGAGAGACGCACTTTTACACAATTGGCCGCTAGGTCTCCTGTATGCTTTTCCTCCCTTCACCCCAAGGTTATTCAGACAGCGAAACGGCTGGGAAGCAAAGTTATCCTCCTTGCTCCTTACTGGCCTCATCACATTTGGTTCCCCTTTCTCGGGCCTCGTCATGTTTGGTTCCCCTTTCTCAGGCCTCTTCTCCTAGATGATCCCTGGATTCTGAACCCAGTTCCAGATCTGTTGTCTCACATGTCAGGTTCGCTTCATCCCTCCTTACACACCCTCAACTTGACAGCGTGGCTGCTCCAGTTCCATCCCTATTCAGGCTTCACAACTTCTCACTCTCCATGACTCATATCCTTATGTCTTCTCATATACCTTCCACTAGGAGACTATATTCCAGTAAATGGAGAAGATTCTCTAGATGGGCGGAGAAAATTAATGTTGACCTTTACACTGCCTCCATTCCAGTGGTTTTGGAATTCCTGTCTGAGCTTTTTCACCAAGGATCTGCGGCTGCCGCTATCAGAGTTCAGTTGGCAGCGATTTCAAATTTTCATCTAGGTTTTCCAGATTCTAATGTGATGTTACATAAGCTGTGCAAAACCTTCCTTAAAGGTGCCACTTTAAGACCCCCCCATCCAAGAACCTGTGGCCTCATGGGATTTAAATTTTGTGTATCCAAGTTAACTTATCCTCCCTTGACCCTTCTCATTCATCCTCTTTGAAATTCTTGTATTGGAAGACGACGTTTCTGGTGGCTATCACGTCGGTCAGACAGGTGTCAGAGTTGCAAGCATTGTCTGTAAAACCCCCTTATCTGATTTTTCACAAAGACAGGGTGCCCCTTTGTACTAATCCCTCTTTTGTCCCCAAGGTCTGTTCCCATGCCACTTTGAATCAATCCATGGAACTTCCGGTGTTCTTTCCAAATCACTCCAAAGCAGCTCAATACAGGTTTCACCAGCTGGATGTCCATAGACAATTCGTTTTTATTTGCACCGGACTAAAGAAATCAGATCCAATTATTCATTTCCTTCTCCGAATCCAGGTCGGGCTTACCAGTTACCAAAGTAACTCTCTCTAATTGGATTTCTAGCTGTATAGCTTACGTTTACAATTCTGAGGCTAGACCTTTGCCCTTTAAAATCAAGGCTCATTCTACCATATCTCAGTCTACCTCTGCAGCCTTTCAAGCCAGGGTCCCACTTGATAATATTTGTGCAGCAGCTACATGGGCTACCCCTCACACTTTTATTACTCATTACAAATTGGATTTAACCTCCAGGGGTAGAGCATCCTTAGGTTCCACAGTACTCAGGAGTATTTTTCCTTGAGCCACCCAAGAATAAGGTGGTAGGGACGCTGTCCCATATGTAAGAATGAAGGTGAGCTAGGACTACAGAACATAAAGAAGTTATGTACTCACCATAACGTTCCATGTTTGTAGTCCATCTCATCCTTCATTCTTATGAACTACTCCTACTCCCATCCTGGAAGTACCTGGAGACAGAAAAATGTTATAATTTATGGAGACCTTTCAGTATTGGCTTCTTTCTGTATTTTGTTATTTCTCCTAGTTAGCAGCAAACAAGATCTCATACCTACCTAGCCACGAGCCAACCAGAAGTCTTCCAGCTTGTAAATAGGCCGAGTCGGAGCAAAGGATCGGCTCCGATCCCATATGTAAGAATGAAGGGTGAGATGGACTACAAACACATGGAACGTTAAATGAGTGCATAACTTCTTTTTATTGATATTCCCTAATATGGGCCTATATACCTTTTCACATATCTTGTTAAATACTTCCTGTTTAATATTATCTATTAAGGCTTGAGGATAACCTCTCTTTAAAAACATATTGTAAATAAAATCCAATTCCTCCTCAAATTCTCTATCTAGGCTAACCATTTTGGCTGCCCTAACTAATTGGCCCATAACAATTGCCTTTTTCTGATGGTTTGGGTGCCAACTAATATAACTCGGATATGAATTGGAAAAAGTGGGCTTCCTGTAAATCCTGGACACAAACCTTCTTTTCTGTTTATCAACTCTCAATTCAGTATCTAAATAAGTTACTTTTTCCTTACTATATTTGTATGTAAATTTCACAAAGTTCACAGTTCCATTAATATAATCCAAAAATTCTGTTAACCTTTTTTGAGTACCTGTTTGCAACAAAAATATGTCATCCAGGTATCTAGTAAATAACACAATGCCATTCCAAAATTGTCTTTGAAATATATATTTTTTCTCCCAGTATGACAACGTAATTCGCAAATATAGGGGCGCAAGTTGCACCCATTGCTATTCCAGTAACTTGCTTATAATACTGTCCCATGAAAAACAATTGTTTTTGAGCACCACTTCCATAAAAGTACTAAACATGTTAATATTATCCTGTTCAAAACATCCAGTGTCTGCTATTTGTAATTCCAACCATGCCAGACCAATGTCATGAGGAATTACAGAAAATAGATTACATACATCTATAGTAACTAAATACACATTATCCTTATTTGTAATTTTATTTATATTGTCCAAAAACTGCCAAGAATCTTTACATATATAGGGAAAGTACTGCAAGCCCTTCTTCAAGTGAAAATCTAAGTGTTAAAGTTAAGAAACATTATAAATATATGTTTATGAAAGTTTGGTGTGACTGTGTTATATGGGATTACAAATGTTAGGTTTTTATTTATATATGTAAAAAATGTTTATATGTATACATACATATATATATATATATATATATGTGTGTGTATATATATATATATATATATATATATATATATATGTGTGTGTGTGTGTGTGTATATATATATATGTGTGTGTGTGTGTATATATATATATATATATATATATATATATATATATACACACACACACACACACACACACACACACACACACACACACACACACACACACACACACATATGAATTTTTAACAAGTGTATATTTTTTTAAGGTGGAAGAGTTTGGTAATTGGATATTATTAACATCAGTTAACTAATATGGTATGCATTTAAGGTCGGGTTGGGTTTATTCCTTTGTTCTGAAGGAGTCCTGAAAAATTTGGGATGAAAGTGCTTAACAGAGGTACTTTGTGTTTATGAAGTTGTAATAAAGAAAGTTTGGACTGCAGCTTGGGTCGGCGTTTTTTGTCCTTGTTGGTTATTTGGTTTATGTGCGAAGAATTGGTTGTGGGATGGAAGCTATCCCTGTCGAATAGCTTAGATTTTCCCACAGAATCTTTCCATTGCCCACTATCTTTAATTGAACAAAATTCCCACAGACATTTATTATACAGTACAGCTTTAGAATACTGGTAATTACTGAACTTTGGAGTGGTAAAATTTTACTTAAAAGTCTACATTGTAAGCCCTGCACAATTGAAATATATTCTTAGTTTTTTGATAGAAGGAGTTACTGTTAGATTTCAGTTGTGCAGACCTTGCAACAGTCTTAGTTCAAAAAGACTACCTATTCTTTAGATCCTTTTCAAGGCACCGTTAATGTGACTTAGTCTTGAACCACAAACGTTGGAGACTGTGACATTTTCCCTACTGATGTTCGTTGATCATCAAATCATCAATCACAATAATGCCCCCCTTCCCTAGGTTTAGTGGATGTAACCTCTGTGGTCTCCACCTCAACAATCGTCATACTGATATGCTGCTGTCTCTGTAGCATAATCCATCTCTGTTATTATGGCTACATCCTATCCATGTATAATTCCAATTTTTCAACTATGTTTTGGCATTTAACTGCTTCTTGAACTAAATGTTGTAGCATATTCTTGCATATTTAAAAATGCATGTATGTGGGGGGGTTGTTTTTTTGGGGGGGGGTTGGGAATATCCTTGTTTCTGTAAACATGTTTTGTTAATTTCTTATGTGATGCTTTTCACCCAGGCTCTGGCTGAAAATGCTGCAAATGGTCCATTGAGATCAGTGTACTACCTTGGTAAAAGAAAAAAAAGGAAATAAATTACAAGTCTACCAGATAGCACTTTACTTCAGTTTGGATCCTATTTAATCTTTGTCTAAATTAATGTCAGGATTGCTACTCTGTTTTCTAGCTCTTTTATTATTTGTGGTTACATCAGCTTATGTGGGTATTGGATGTGGTACCTCTGGAATGTCTTGTGTTGAAAATAAAATATGTTGTGTTTCTCCAGTACTGCACTGAGCAGAGTTATTCATGCAGTGTTGAGAGTGCACCCAAGTCTGTGCAAGACGAACTGTAGATTTAATGTTAGGTCTTCAAATACTTAATTGTAAGTTAAAGCTGCCAGTAAATATACAGTACATTTATTTAAATGTAGTTCTTACTTGCTCTGAGTTTTCCTGCCCACTGCTCCTCTTGCAGTTGTCACATACATCGAACTAAAATGCTAAACACGTCTGTGTATCAAGTGCGACTACTCATGCTCACGTCCGCTCGCACTTAAGGCCATCTGAATCAGATCATAGGCCTTCCCTACAGCTGATTAGTTGACATTGAGTTCTTGTATATTTTTTGTGTATGTGTGCATTAGTTTATTTATTTAAAATTTTAACCAGGGTAAAACACTGATTTGTGAGAACCTGTTTCAGCTTCAGCCCAGTATAATTAATAACAAAATAACAGTATAAAATTAAACATAATGTTCACAGTATCCAAAATAAGCAGAAAACATCATCCAATTTTCTGAAATAAAAGCCAACACCAAAGGGCTGTAGCTGACTAAGTTTGCAGATGACTGCAAGCTAGGAGTAGTCATTAAATCCTAGCCATCATACAGGAAGATTTGTTCTATGAAATAACTGGTGCCGAAATCATGGACTGAAACTAATTGACAAAAAAATAATGCTTTTTTGTATATTTGGGAGTCACCTATGCCAGAGAACTACCATATTAACAGTATACCCCTAAGATTTGACCCAGTATGTGGACAGTGACCCAACATTTGACCTACGTGTCCATTCTTGTAATAAAGTCCTTCTATATTGCACAGCTTATAAACAAAGGGATTGTGTAGATATCTAGGGATGTCATTGTCCCCCCCTTACTCGAGCTTCATTAGGTCAGTATTCAGATATAATGTCCCCTTTGGCACGTATCTGTCCAGACAAATGCAGCAACTGGAATGCACACAGAGATACTTTACTAAAAGGATACAAGGCCTAAACAACAAGTTTTGCATAGACTTACTTAAAGCCCTAACACTGTATCTGTATCCTACAAATTGTTAAGAAATGACTTGTGTCTAGCATGCAAGGCATCCTCTGACCCAATGCTGATGGATTTACTGCATATTAGCAAGTCCAATAGCATCATAAATAATCTTTCTAGGGATCTTAACCTCTTCTCCAACATCAACAGAACAGTTTGGGGGAAAGGGTTTATTTTGCAGTGGATACCACTGCTCTGGAACAGATTCCCCATCCACATAAAACAAAGTTCATCCCTGTCCATATTCAAGTGCAAATTGGATCTATGGACACAAAACAGAAAATTTACCATAGGACTGCCCCCTGTACTACTAATGGACAGAGGCAGCTGCGAAATGCTTTATCCCATGCATGGATCCCCTCAAATTATCTATGTCATGATTAGTTATTCTCATTAGAGGTAATATATAATTATCGACCACGGGATAGTTAAGGCCAGTCTCTAACCAAATGGGATATGTTAGTTTGAGCACAAAAAGGGAAACCGGCTAGATTCAAAATGGCCTGCAAGGGCAACTAGTCTTGGATTTACCTACAAACCTGTAAAATGTAGAATGTAAAGATTGGTCTGCACTGTATTTATGAATAGCAATACTGAAAACCTATGTGACAGCAGTAATGTATGTGCATGTGATTACTGAAGTGGCACATATATATATATATATATATATATATAAAAAAAAAAAGTGGGTAGATAATGAAACATTTTTTCCTTCAAGTTTTGCAAAATGTTACCATATTTCTTGAAAAAAAATCTGTGAGTTCTCCAATGGCATTGAATTCCAATAAACTGATTGTTGTGATTTAGAAATCCTTATATCTCCTTCATTTGCCAGTAATGCTCAAATGATTGCTTGGAACTCAGCTTTTTCCTATCAAGATGTATTTCTTGGCACCATTTTCTGCTTATTCTGGCTAAAATGTCACCATTCTAAATTTTATGATGTCTTTATCATTTGTTCATTAGATATTAAATTGTTTTAGTGTTGGGTATAGCTGATATTAACCTGTAGCTTGTATAAATTGTGTTGCTGGAATTTTTTTATATTTGTGACAAACTCTTACAGTTGGTTTTGCGTCATAGTATTCTGAATGTGAGCATGCCTTCTAATTTCCAAAGTTATTGTGTTTATACAGATTGCAGAGATAAGCTGTTAAAGCTGAGTTGCAACTAAAGATCTATGAATTTGAATATGTCTGTTTTTAATTCACCACTTGGAAACAAAAGAGAGAGCATTATGGGATGAGTCTGTTTAGTTCATCAAGAGTAAAGTCTTACATGGAGTGGGATATTTTATAGAAGTATGCCAAACAGTGGCAGTAGGATTTTCATCTGCATTTGTATAATTTTGGGTTTAGGAGTAGACCAGAGAAGGAGTGGGGGATAGCTGGGTAAGGAATTTTTAGGTTTTCTTCCGTTTACATAGAGTTTGAGAAATGGTGAAAACTTGCAGGTCTTCCATGGTGTCAGAAGTTAGCCAATCTCAAATGGTGGGAATTAGCTGCTACCAACATATGGCTGTCATGCAATTGGTATAATATATATGATTGCTCTTCTCCAAAGGTGCATGGCTTTCATGTAATGGGTATAATCTTCCTGACAGCGCCACTTGAACGGTGCATATAGTATATCATGAATATGCAGTTCTCTCGCATATACCAGTGAAAGCTACATATATCAGCAGTTGTAGCTGTATCTCCATCTTGAGGGGATTGTAGTAAGTTTGTACTTCATTGAAGCATCTGCACCATAGACCACTTTTATCCATACAGGGTACTGATGAAAGTAGATACCTGAAGAATGGAAAAAAAGATTCAGACAAATGTAGCTAGCTGTGGTTGGGAGTTCACATGGCTATGTACTGTGCACTGTGTATGAGACAAAATTATGTGTTACTGTATATTTAATTCCTGTTTTGACTTTTGTTCCCAGGAAAAAAGGTGAAGTTTCTGCTGTGTGTTCATACAGTATACAGGATATTCTTGAAGCCCTTAATGGAAAGTTTAAGGAGTATAATCGAGACTGTGAAAAATGGGCAACAGTGACGGGAGTTATCCCTGAACCTCGTCCTGGCTCTGTGAGTAGTGTTGTATGGCTTATGAAGTACTAATGAAATACTATGTTAATGAAAATACATATAAAAATACAAAATGCGTTTCCAGAATGTATACAGGTTTTGTTACTTCTGCATTTTGTTTCATGTTTTTCTCATGATCCTTTCCCTATGCCCATTCAAGCATAAACTGATACATTTGTCACATCTCAAACATTTTTAAACAAAAAATATATTTAATGAATTATTACTTATGATGTAGGCAATCATGCACTTGTATAAATGAAAAACTATATTTACATTTTCAGTTGCAAACATTATACATCACTTAGCTGTACAGTCATTGTCAGTAAAATATTACATAGCTCGTTCAATTCCTGCCTTCCCGTAAACCTCATTCATCCACCAAAACATTATACTGCATGTATTGTTCTCACAATTCCCATTTTTTCTATGCAATTTGCTTCTAATCTTTTCTAAATATCCCACTTCCAGTTTTTTATCTCTGTTACTGTATTCACTACTTCTAGTACAATTGGTTTAGACTTTGATTTCCATTTTCTAGTAATTGCATTTTGGCAGTCACCAGAATTAAAACTCATCAAGGCCTTACTATATGTCTAGGCAGTTCCGATTCTGTTTCACAGCTCAAAAAATCATTTCCTTAGTTACAACTATTTGCTGACCCAGTATTTCTGACAGAGTGTCTGCAGGGAGTTTCTAAAGTCTGCCAACTCATTACACTCCCAAAAATGTCTTCCCAGTTACCTCTTTCTTCCGCATCACACCTCCAACATTTGCAGTTAACATGATGAAAAATTCTGTGGAGTTTGTTTGAGACGTAAAAATCCCCCATGCAAACACTACCAAGCAAAAATCCTAAATTTTCTAGACTTTTTTGCATGTTTGGGAGCCATAAATCTCCCCCTCCTAGTTTTTTTTTTTTCTGAATTGCTTATCTAATCTTTCTTCCCAATCCTTTCTAACCTCCTGTTATTGATTCCTTTAGTTATCACGTAACATTTTATATGTCCTACTAATTATCCCTTTTTTAACTAAAGTTAGTGTTCTAGATTGTACTAAAAACTCAATCAGTGCTGGTCTTTCAGTTAGGATCCACCTATTCCTTTGTTTGTCTATACTCTGATATCAAGCCATGATAAAGAAAGCAATCTCTAGTCTGCAGTCCAAATTTATTCTTTGTCTCTTCCCATTTTATTGCCCTTCTGTCTGTAATTGTTTGCTCCCAATGTCTTTGTTCCTTTGTCAGTTTCTCCAGTAAATTCCAGCCTCCTATTGCCTATTCTGTGCACCCATAATTGCAACCATTCCTATCGGCACAATCTCCTTTCTCCATTCCTGTGTTGGCTTAGCTCTTAGAATATTTTCTGCTACTTTATGAAAATATTATTCTAAATGGTGGCCATTCTCCTTAAGGGTCTGCATCCAAAATCCCAGTCTCTCCTTATTTCTTGAGCCCCCTTCCCCCATTTCATCATCATCCTTTTCCACTTTGCATTAAAACCTTCTTCTTGCGAGCCTTAACTGTATAGCTCTGAAATACCACTTCAAATCAGGTAATCCCAAACCACCTTGCTCTGTTGGATCAGCTTATCCCACTTGACTCTTCCCCTTCCAGATAAAATCCTTCAAGTGTTTATTAATTGCTATCCACAACTTTTCTGGTTGATAAAAATATGCCTGACGTGTATAAGACTAAAGGCACTAAAAACATTTTCACTGCTTATATTTGCTATCCATATCCATAAAACAGAGCTTCCATTTTCTCAGGTTTTGCATTACCTTTTGTTTAGTCTTTTCCCACATATCAATTAGCTATCATAACAGAATCCTTTTTAACCCATACTCCTATTCATGTTCCCATAAGTATGGATATCAGTGAACCAATTTGTTTGTGGGTACATAGTTTACAGCTATTGCCTTTTTTCAGGATACAAAATTAAAGATAAAAGAGACTTAAACTGTCTCAGAATGTTCCACAACACTGGGTTTCTAGTTTTATCAGGTACAAAATAATGCAGTTGTAGGCGCTGTTCTCCAGTAACAATAAAGGTTTTCCCCTTAATAAAACGTGGAAACTCAATTTCAATAAATTCAAGGTCCAAGTCCAACAGACCACTAGGTAAAACGTTTCAAGACACCAATTTATTTGACAAAAAAAAACAGATTAAGCGCTTTCATCTCCCATGTGGAGTCTTCATCAGAATCTGTTACACATACAAATATTCAGTTTAAATACATCTAAGTAAAACACACTTAATTAATCTTGACTTCTAATAGGCTGGCCATTAATTGACACTAATTAACATTGAGGTAATGCTGAACCAAACCTTTGGTAATTTACACTTGAATGTTAATACAAAGTTGTAGAGGTTCATAGGAATTCATGATCTTAACATTTCATAATTTTGTTTCCAACTTATATAAATGTTGTAAAAATTAAATACAAGTAAAATCATCAAAGAAATTGTGACAGGAAATACTCATTTCTTATTAATACATTAGTTTGGTGTATAAATACCAATAAATATATAAAAATATAAAAAATATATATAAAATGTATGTAAAATATATATATATATATATATATATATATATATATATATATATATATATAGTATAAAAATATTGTATGTTAAAACCACATTTATTCTTGTACCTTAAATAGTGTTAACAACTATATTTTAAGCTACAACCTTAATAAAAATAAAATATATATTATATGTACATGCTCCATAAGGACTGAATCTGAATATTTTATTTATTTAAGGGCACGTATATATGAACACAATAGAGATATTATCAAAATGAACGACAACAACGCCTTATTTAGACATACCCGGATATGTAGAGATGCAGATTTTAAATTTTGGATATTGGAAGAGGTGGTGAAGCGAGAGGGGGGGATTGGGAAACCAAACTGGAATTTAGGGAGATGGTTTGGCAGTTAAGGTTGGACGCATGTGGAAATTATGGATTGAATGACCACATATCCATCAACCACAAACTAGTGATTCCCAACGCTGTTCCAAGAAGACTTCCACTCGGAGAAAGAAAGCATGAACAACAAGTTTATTTCGCCAAACAACGAAGATACACACAGAAACACAAGCTAATAATCCGGTTAAGTGCTTTCATCTGCTGCCAAGCAGATTTCATCAGAACCAGTAAACAGAGTAATAACAGTCTATTTAAAGAATATTTGGCACCAAAAAAAAAAACGTTAATTGACAACAAAACCTGTTAAATGAATTTAAAAAATGAATTTAAAAAACGGACATTTAAACTTATAAATTTCCAGCTTTCTCTTAATAAATTTCAAGTATACTAATTACAATTTTTGCTGTAAAACCTACTCTCCATTTAAAGCAAGTTGTGTAGATCATTGGGTGCATGTTTAAATAGTACCTACCAAGGGAAATGTCTAAAATAGTTAAAAAAGTGACAATTTGAATGATGACCATTCCTATAAATACCCTATATTCAATGAAAATATTGTCAATTGATGTGAATAAATTTGGAATTAAAAATGGAATTAAAAATGTTATCAATTGATGTAGATGAGGTTGAAAAAGTTAAAAAGTACATCTACCTATTATAATATAAAACATAGGAAGTATGAATGTACATATTAAAATCTAAAAAAGGAATGTGTGAGCGTAATGAAAAAACGTAAGTAGTGTGTGTGACTGTCAATGTTTATAATTGTAATGTGTAAAAGGTATATATATATAAATAAATAAATATATAAATATATAAATATGTAATTGTAGATGTATAATTAATTTAAAGATAAAAATATAAAATATATAAATATATGCATGATGTACGTGTAAATATATATAAATATATATAAATAATCTACAGTTGTACCAAGATAAAATGTTAAAAATACGTAAATATATGAATGTGTAAATGTTTGATGTAGTTAAACGTCCAATAAAAGAAAAGGTTTAATACTGATAAAGTCGTTGAGCCCAGGATGGGTGGTAGCATCACATATTATCTGCCATTTACTTTCCAATAGGGCAAGATATGTTTTCCAATTACCCTTTAATTCTATACTACTTATGTGGTCAGTAATACTGAAAAGGAACCTGTGATCACATATCCATCAACCCAGCCCTTAAGATTCTCACTGATGACCCAAAGAGACATCGATAGATGGTTAACTGTTGTAACTTATGTAAACAAATAAATAAATAAAATATTCAGATTCAGTCCTTATGGAGCATGTACATATAATATATTTTATTTTTATTAAGGGTGTAGCTTAAAATATAGTTAACACTATTTAAGGTACAAGAATAAATGTGGTTTTAACATACAATATTTTTATACTATATATATATATTTTACAAACATTTTATATATATTTTTTATATTTTTATATATTTATTGGTATTTATACACCAAACTAATGTATTAATAAGAAATGAGTATTTCCTGTCGCAATTTCTTTGATGATTTTACTTGTATTTAATTTTTACAACATTTATATAAGTTGGAAACAAAATTATGAAATGTTAAGATCATGAATTCCTATGAACCTCTACAACTTTGTATTAACATTCAAGTGTAAATTACCAAAGGTTTGGTTCAGCATTACCTCAGTGTTAATTAGTGTCAATTAATGGCCAGTCTATTAGAAGTCAAGATTAATTAAGTGTGTTTTACTTAGATGTATTTAAACTGAAGATTTGTATGTGTAACAGATTCTGATGAAGTCTCCACATGGGAGATGAAAGCGCTTAATCTGTTTTTTTTTGTCAAATAAATTGGTGTCTTGAAACGTTTTACCTAGTGGTCTGTTGGACTTGGACCTTGAATTGATTGAAATTGAGTTTCCACGTTTTATTAAGAGGAAAACCTTTATTGTTACTGGAGGACAGCGCCTACAACTGCATTTTTTCTGTTTGGAAGTTGTGTGCTTTTCAGATACAAAATAATATCATCTGCAAATAAACCTAACTTTTCTTAATTACCATACCAATTATATCCTTGAATTTCTGAGTTCCTTATTTTTTTTGGCACTGGTTCCAAATATAACACAGACAATAAAGGGATCTCTACATTCTTGCCCATTCTGTACAGGAAGCATTATGCTGTCTTCCACAGAGACTGTTTGCTTGAAAGTAGTCCGTATGTGTGTGCCTAAGGTGATCCTCAAACCATCAAGGCAGTCTTCTGCTCAGGGGGTAGGGATAGAAGATCTCTGAAGAGCCGCTTGGGGGGTGTGCTGTGCTGGTATGGAGGGAAGTCCAGCTCACAGGACCAGCAAAGGTGGCCCATCTCCTATCACCTGACTCTTGCCATAAGTGGGATTAGCTCATGGGGGATTCCCAGGTAGGAACATATGACCAGAGGGCTCCTGCTTTGCCCGGGAATCCCTTGCTCCTATGACCATGGAATAAATAGGTTGATTTGGGTGCAAGTAGGAGCCTTTGGCCTCTGTCCAGTGAGGAGGAGGATAGGAAAAAAAGTTGAGTAGAGGCATTAGGAAAAACTTCTTCATGGAAAAGATAGTGTACGGATGACTTGAGTTGCTAGAATGGGCAATAGAGAATAAGATATTTGGGACATTTAAAAAATGCTTGAGATTTGTAGGTTGGAGGAGTTAATACTGAGGGTCTGAATCTAAAAATTCAGTTATTACACACACTTTGGTTGTGCCCTTACTCGAGCAAGCTTTGGGAAAACTTTATGAAAATCTGGCTAAAAACAATTTACATAATACTCTGTGGAACTGGCAAGTTACCTTACTTAATATTTTCTAGATAATCATAGTAAACAATTGGTAGATTTCCAGTTACTATTATTACGTTATTAAAATACTATATAACACTCAATTGGAAATCAAGACAATCTATGTCATAAAAATTGTTTACGTAAGTAGCCCTTAAAATGTCAAAGCATATAAACAAATTAATAAGAAAACAGACAAGTTATGCTCCACAAATAGCTGGAAAAAATGTAATTTCTCTCATGAAGATTATATTCCATTATAAATAGCCTAATAGCATTTGTTTTTGTGTTTGTTTTTTAGACTTAATCAATGGTATAGCTGGGAGGAGGAATGTATCTAGTTTTATATCAAAGGTTTTATTCTACTTTATTATATGAAATGTGGTTTGGTGGTTTAGTGTTGGATATGTTATATTGTAATTTTGTTATATTTACAGTTTCTTTTTACAAGCAGTAGTATGAAAACAGCACTGCTATGTGCTGATGTTTCTTTATATCAAATTTTTAGTAAAAATAAAAAAATATATATTTGGGAGGTAAAAGCAGTAGAGACACCTGAGTGAAGAGAAAGGAGGAGCAGCTACTATACTCTGGTAGACCTGATCAAACGACTTGTCTTTTTCTGGAAGAGTTCTTGTGCTCTGTTATTTTCTTGCATAGTAATCAAACCCAAATCCACGAGCATGTTTACTTTGTTAAATATATACAGACTTTCACTGTAAAACATAACTTTTGTCCCAAATTTTCCGAGCCATTTAGTCATATCTTCTGAATTTGTTGTGTCTAGCTTTACAGATGAGGGCAGATACTTTTGTTTGCATACAGATGAAGAACTGTCTTCATCCAGCCACCAACAGTAGTCAGTAAAATCTTTGGCAGTGGGAGCTACTTGTATGTAATTGCAGTATTGAAAAACAGCAGTCTGCATTTCTGTAAGTAACATTAGGGGCTATTTCTGTATTTCAGAATCTTGCCCTGTATCTGCTGAGTTTTTGTGTCTCATAACTCATGCTGTTTGCTCTTCTGTGGTATGCAGCATTTATTAAATACACTATCCTTTGTAAGAGATTTTGTAGCAAGAAACAAACTACTTGCATGTCTAATAAGCAACGCCACTGTTGTTTACATAACTACTAACACTTGTTTCCTTGACATCTCTTGCTGTTTAAGGTGTGATGCAAGATTGTACAGCTGTATACAGGGATATGTAATACTAACAAGTTGTTACTTTCACAGTGCATCACCAGTCAAATGAAAGCAATGTCATTCAACACATCACTGGACCTGCCAGATCGCGTTCTGAACTTCATCCGTGATCACCCTCTCATGGATCAGCCAGTGCATCCAATAGATAAGAGACCAATACTCGTGAAGCCAGACACCAACTATGAGACGATTGCCGTAACCAGAGTGGCTGCTGTCTCAGGATCCAAAAGTCATTATGATGTCTTGTTCTTAGGCACAGGTGAAAAGCTCAAAGACTTACCAATTCTCATTTGTACTTTATGCACATAGTGGTACATGCTGTATTGTGATGTTTGTCATTTAACAACATTCCCATTTTGAGTTTGTTTTTCATAAGTTAAACTAATATATAACATCTTTTTTTTTTTTTTTCAAAATTCATAATGGTTATTATAAGTGGCATCAAGGAGACCAATCTGATCTGTCTTTTGTCAGTCTGTAATACACAGAGTGTTATTTACAGTTCCAACAAAACCAGGCCAGGGTTTTGCTCTTTGGACCAGTGCAGGTGGGTGGCCAATAGCAAATGTAGTGGTGCTCTATGGACAGTCAGTAATAAAATCAACATGCTTGATTGAGAGCCTCCATCATAGTTCTTTTACACTGGCAGTATGCTGGCTAAGGGGTCACTCATATTTTTCAGCTGTTTTCATAACTTTATAGTAGTCAGTTTTCTTTGTTTTGGTCTCGTATATGGTTTTCCCTTCAGTCTTTTGAAACTGAATGACATACCAGCTCCTTTTTCTCTATCTTTCACTGCTTATTACTAGGCCAGGCTTAATTAAAGAAATGTAGACAAAATTCATAGGTTCATAGGTAGGTACAAGGCTATTGGCCCTAGGGCCTATATAAGCCTAGCCAAAAAGGAACCCTGGCTTTCGCCACCCAAGAAAATTATTTTCCTGTGCCCCTGTTGAGCAAAGCCACAGACGTGATCCCCGGGGTGAATTTCCTATCTCCCATCCGATCGTCAAGATTTTTCTTGGAGTGCTACTGAGGAGCTTTGTTTGATATAGATAGGTAGTTTGTTCCAGAGTATGGGAAGTGTCTGGGACAGGAATCTATCCCTCCAGCATGTTCTGTTTATTGTGGTGACAAGGTTTAGGTCTCTAGAGCATGTAGCTCGGAGGGATTAGGATTTCTTTAAGTGGAGGATGTCCAACAGCTCTGGGTTTGACATAGCTTTGTATGTCAGGCAGAGATCGCCTCTGAGTAGGTGATATGCGACAGAGTAAAGCTGGAGTTTTTTGAGATGGTCTGCATAGGGCATCTGTTTGTGGCTGGTAATCCTCTTTGTGAGGTATTTCTGCTGCCTTTCCAGTTGTTGTAGATGTCTTGTGAGGTACATACTAAAAGGGGCGCTGTATGCTATAATGGGTCTAATGAGTGATGAGTAGAGGGGAACAATGATTTCTTTTTTCCTTGATGAGAAACCTTTTGTGATGAGGTAGAGAAACCTTTTGTGATGAGGTGTGCCACGTAGAAGGATTTCCTGACTACTATGGCGATGTGATTGTCAAAGGAGAGACTACTGTCCACCTGTGTCCCAAGGTCTCTTATCACACTTTCGGTGTTAAGTAAACTACCGCCTATGTGGTAGTTCATGGGTACAGAGTTTTTACCAAAGGGGATGACAATGCACTTTTTGGCATTGAGCTTGAGGCCATGGCTTTGACACCAGGCATCTGTCTCAGTGAGGCCCTTTTGTAGGATGTCCACATCGTTAGGAGTTTCGATTATGGCTCCTAGTTTGCAGCCATCTGTGAACTTCATTAGCCAAAGACTTTGTTTGTTAACCTGTACTTCAGAGAAGTAGATACCAAACAGGAGAGGACCCAGGACTGAATCCTGGGGTACTCCCAAGGACCCAGGACTGAACCCTGTGGTACTCCACTTGTCACTGGTCTGAAGTCGGATTTCGAGTCTGCTACTTTCACAGTGTGGGTTCTGTCAGTGAGCCAGTTGGCAACCCATCTTGTGACATAGGGATTTATACCTAGTTTAGTGAGTTTATCTATAATTCCAGAGTGGGGGATGGTATCAAAAGCCTTGGCGAGATCTAAATAAGGTGTGTGAACCACCTTAACCTCATCTATGACTTTGGTGACTGCTTCAGATTCTATCAGGTTTAGGAGGCATGATCTGCCTTTTACAAACCGGAACTTGGTGGCATCCACAGTTTGGAGATTACCAATGTCATTGTTTATAAGTTCCATGATGATATGTTCCGTAGCCTTGCAGACAAGGCTCGTCAGGCTAATGGGGCAGTAGTTCCCGGGGTCCGTGGTGGCTCCCCCTTTGAGGAGTGGGATAACAGTCACTGTGCGCCATTCATTGGGCACAAAGACTGAGGTAAGGCTATGCTTGAACATGGTAATTAAGTGGGGTGCCAGTTTGTTCTGTAAGTCGTGTAGAACGAAGTCTGGGATGTTGCCCATGGATGCTGTGTTCTTGGCTTTGGAGTTTTTTTTTTTTTTTTACCTGTGCAGCCGTGATTACAGGAACTTTGCATTCTTTTGTTATAGAGATGAGCTCTTTAGGGGGTGAGAGGGGGGTAAAGTTAGCAATGAACCTATCTGCCAGGATGTTGGCAATATCAGTTGGTTCTGTATATTTAGTGCCATTGTGTTGTAACTCAGAGCAGATCTGAGTGCTGCCATTGACGTCTTGACATAGCTATAGAATGCTTTGTGGTTGTGTTTAAAATCAGTGGCAATTTTTGTTTTCGGAACTAGCTTTGGAGGATTTTATGAGGGATCTCAGCTTCTTACTGAGGCTGACCAAGGGAGTTCCTTCAATCATGGGATTTTACTCATGTAGGATTGCTGTTGTCACAGTAAGTTATCAGAGTTAACCTTAGTTTGGAGATGTTCTTCATCTCACATTGCTGCAGCCCTAACACTTGGGTAGTCCGCTGTCCCAGTCGGCCCGAATACCAAAGTATAAGGCTGACGTCAGTCAAGGCGCATTAGTCTGACGTCAGGACGTCAGGGTACAAATGCGCATGACCGACGTCATATCCTCAGTCTTTTTTGCCGCATGGTCCGATGCAGAAGCAGTATTGCGAGTGCAGGTTGGCGTTCTGAAATTTTCTGAAGTCGGAGTTTCAGACCGAATCAAAGTTGGCTAAGTACCCCGTTGGGGAATATTTTGTTTTTCTTGCCTCAGTATTTAACCGGATGTCAGAAAAAGTGAATAACTGTATTTCTTGTGGGAAACAGATACCTCATAGGGATTACCATACCTTGTGTATACCTTGCTTAGGGCCTGAGCACGACGTTGTTGGATGTCGCTCTTGTGCTAGATTTAACAAACGCACTATAAAGAGAAGATTAGACTGTGCCAGGTTAGTTTTGGGAAGCGTTGTAATTATAAAATGCCGCCGGATGCTCCGGCCCGCTTCGCCTAAAAGCGCAAGGACAAAGCAGCTAAGCCTAGGTTGGAAGAACCGTCTGTCCCGAACGTCGGTGGAGCCGGAGGTTCTGCCAGAAGTTTCTTTGGAGTCTCAGGGAGAGACTTTACTGTTACAAGATGTGTCCTCTCAGGAGGTAGGCCAGGCTGAAGGGGCTTCTCAGGTAGCTGTTCTCCCTCCCTTCCTAAGGTGGTTAGGCCCTCCCTTCTGTTTCCAAGGCTTCTTGAGAGGCAGGCCAGGTTTAACTTCAGTGGGTGTCTCTCCTAGTTCTTCAGGGTCTCTGCCTAAGAAACATATGCTTAAAATGGCAGAAGATTTGATTACTATGATTAGAGGTTCTATGCCCCCTCCTGATAAGAGGCCTAGGGTGGAACCTGAGCTTGAGAGTTTTGAGCAGTGTTCGGAGGCTTCTGAGTCTTCGGCTGAAGACTTACAGGAGTATCCTCCTTATTCTGATTCTGATGTAGATGATTCTACTCCTTCGGCTTCTCCTCCTGAGGATTTTTCTTTTTCAGAAACTCTTCATTCCATGAGGGAGCATTTTAAATGGGAAGGTCAAGATTTCTCTGATTCCAGGAAAAGGCTTAGGGAATTTTTGTTTCTACCCCAGCATAGGCCTTTAGCTATACCTCCTGTTCTGGATGTGGTGGAAGATGTTTTGCAGAGGCTTCCCTGAACCCTGATTCTTTGCCTCCTGCCCCAGTTAAACCGGATAGGTATTATAGGGTGCCTGAAGCTCATAAGTATCTTTTTAAGAGTCCTAGGGCAGACCCAGAAACTGTTTCTCAGGGGCCTAAAGGTGTTAAGGCTTCTGTTGGTAAAAATCCTGTTCCTCCTGATAAAGAGGCAAGGGCTTTGGATAGATGGGGAAAGAAGGTGTATACTTCTTCCACTTTAGCCATGAGGGCTTTGAATTGCCAGTTCCACATGTTAAAATACCAAAATTATCTCCTTTCACAATTGAAGTCTAAGGTGGATGCTCTGGCGGAAGGTATTGAGTGTAAAGAGTTGCAGGATTTAGTTCATGTTTCTGTACAGGTGGGTAAGCATTCCTTGCAATGTGGTTTTGATGCTGTACAGGCCTCTTCGAGGGTGGCTGCCACTGGTTCTGTTCTTCGCAGGCACGCCTGGCTGAGGGATCAGAATTTAGCTGAGCATGTTAAGACAAGGATTTTAGATGCTCCGTTACAATCTGATGTGTTGTTTGGTTCGCCTGTGGAAGCAGTTTTAAAGAAAATGGAGGACAAGGCTAAGTCTATGCAGACTGTTAAAGATTTTTGCAGGTTCAGCCTCCAAGTTTAGTAGAAATTGGCCTACTAAGGGGTGGACATATCCTTCTTATGATTCCCAGTCTAGGGGTAGGTCTAGACGTGGTAGGGGCAGAGCTCAAGGTTCTTTTAGGCCTAGAACAGGGGGTTCACCTGCTCAGTCTTCTGGTGGGGGCAGGGGTCAGTCCTTTCGTAAACAGACCCAATGACCTGCCTTTTCAGCTGCCAGAGCCTTCTCGTCTGGCAGCACCTTTGGGAGGAAGGCTGGCACTTTTCAAAGAAAATTGGAGTTTAATTACCCAAGACAGATGGGTATTGGATATCATTCACCACGGTTACAGGTTTTATTTCCATACCTTGCCTCCTTTCAAAGGCATGCCAGACATTCCTCCTCTACAAAGAAAAGAGGCTCACAAGCAAATTTCTCTGTTACTCCAAATAGGGGCCATTCAGCCGGTTCCTGTGCCAGAAAGGGGCCTAGGATTTTATTCTCGCCTGTTCCTAGTACCAAAAAGGGGAACACGTGGAGACCAATTTTGGATTTATCTATCCTCAACACTTATCTGGACATTCCCAAGTTCAAAATGTTGACGTTACAACAGCTTTTACCTCTGCTGGGCAAAGATCACTGGATGGTAACTTTAGATCTCAAGGAGGCTTACCTTCATGTGCCTATCAGACTAAGTTGCAGGAAGTATCTGCGTTTTCGAGCTGGGAATTCCCATTATCAGTTCTCTGCATTGCCCTTTGGCTTATCTACTGCGCCCAGAGTATTCACAAAAGTTCTGGCTCCAGTGATAGCTTACTTCAGGCTAAAAGGAATACAAATCTATCCTTACTTGGACGACTGCCTGATTCTGGCTCAAGAAAAGGAAGACCTTTTTCAGCATTTGGAATATGTGATAGCAGTGCTAAGATGCCTGGGGTATTCTGTGAACGAAATAAAGTCCAGTCTAGTACCCTCTCAAGACATGTGCTTTCTGGGTGTGAGACTGAATACAGCAACCCAGATGGCCTTTTAACCCCGGACAAACAAAAGAATCTTTCCCTTTACTTCCATCAACTATCTCTTCAGTCCGGGCTGACTGCAAGGACAGTCCTTCAAGCCTTAGGGTTCATGGCATCTTGTATTCTGGTGCTTCCCAATGCCAAACTGCATATGAGGAAGCTGCAATGGTATCTCAAAATGTATGGACACAGCACTGCCAGGATTTGGACACTGTCATTCAAATAATACCTTGCATTCAAAAGGAATTTTTGTGGTGGGCTCAGGAATGTCACCTAAACAAGGGACTCTCTGTGACCCGGCCAGAGGCGAGTCAGATTCTAACGACAGATGCCTCAGACATAGCTTGGGGAGCTCATCTGAATGAAAGTGGATACAAGACAAGTGGCCTGCCAGACTACAGCATCTACATATCAACATGAAGGAGATGTTAGCAGTCCAGTTTGCATTAATGGCTTCCAAGGAGTTACTTCTTCCAGGGCAGGTGTTGATTCTAACAGACAACACAACTGTCATGTGGTACATCAACAAACAAGGGGGAACACATTCTTATCCTCTATGCAGGCAAGCAATGATTTTGTGGGAGACTGCGCTTAGCTTGCAACTACATCTTCAGGCAAGGTTTCTGCCGGGAGCACAGAACTCCTTAGCAGATGTGTTAAGCAGGCGAATCATGGATCCCCACGAGTGGAAACTGGATCTTCATGTATTTCGGAAATTGACAGTGTCATGGGGAACTCCAGACATAGATCTGTTCGCTTCTCCACTAAACCACCAGCTGCCAAAGTTTTGCACGAAAAGGTTTCATCACACAGCTTGGAAAGTGGATGCTCTTTCTTTCAGTTGGGAAAATCTTCATGTGTATGCCTTTCCACCTCTGCCTCTCCTCCCAAAGGTGCTCCTAAAGGTCAGACAAGACAAGCCAAGGATGATTTTAATAGCTCCAGATTGGCCTCGGCAACACTGGTACCCATTACTGAGGAGTCTGGTAAGGAAGCCTCCATGGCCTTTACCTTTGATTCCACACCTATTGTCTCAGAGGGATGGTCATCTACTCAATGTCAAGCTTCACTCTCTTCATCTAACAGCCTGGCATATTCTGTTTTGAACCACAGCAGGTCTCAACTTCCTCAACAAGTTTTGAATGTGATTATGGAAGCCAGAAGACCTAGTACAAGGAAAGTGTACGCAGAAAAATGGAAGAGATTTTTATTTTGGAGTGCAGCAAAGGATTTGGAGGTTTCTGAGCCTAATTTGAGTGTGGCTCTTCAATATCTTACTGAGTTATTGGACAAAGGTTTGTCTTTCTCTTCCATTAAGATTCATGCTGCAGCAATTTCAGCTCACTATGATTGTGACCCACCATTGTTTTCTCATCCTTTGTTCAAGCAATTTCTTAGAGGGGCAAAGAATATAAGACCCCCACGTAGAGCTCCTACTCCTGCTTGGGACCTCAATTTTGTGTTGGAGAAACTTACTCTACAACCTTTTGAGCCTGCGGCTACTGCTGAATTGAAATACTTGTCATGGAAGACTGCTTTTTTGTTGGCCATTACTTCTGCAAGAAGGGTTTCTGAATTGCAGGCCCTTATGGCGGTTGAGCCTTTTTTGATTTTCCATAAGGATAGGGTATCATTACATACTAATCCTTCCTTTATGCCTAAGGTGGTTTCTAGTGTGGCTTTAAACCAAACTATTCATTTGCCTACTTTTATGCAGATCCCCAAATGAAGGGGAAAAGATTTTGCACACTTTAGATGTACACAGGCAGTTGCGTTATTATTTAAGCAGGACTAAGGATTTTAGGCAGTCTCAGCAGTTGTTTGTTTCTTTTGCTTTGAGTTCTCAGGGCAAGCCTGTGTCAAAACAAACTATTTCTAAGTGGATTGGGTTTTGCATTGCATTTTGTTATTCCCATCATGGCAAGGGGATTCCAGCTGGGATTAGGCCTCATTCCACTAGGGCTACTGCCACTTCAACAGCATTTCTAAGCGGCGTGGCAACTAAGGATATTTTGGAGGCAGCTACTTGGAGTTCAGTGCATACTTTCTCTAAGCATTACCACCTTCCTCTCTACTCTAAATCTAGGGCTGGTTTTGCCACGGCTATTTTGCAGGGCATGTTGACAGCTCCTGCTTCTTTATGATTTGCCAGCCTCCCTTACCTCTGCTTTGGGATTCTACCCAAGTGTTAGGACTGCAGCAATGTGAGATGAAGAACATAGTACAGTTTTGTACCTACCATAAATGTAGATGTTCAAGATCCACATTGCTGCAGTCCAATTACCCTCCCTCCTTCCCTCTGTGTTTAGGGGTGGTTGTGTGGGTGGGGTTGTACTTTTGTAAATTTGTATATATTGTACATATATTTGGTACAGGAGTGTTTGGTGTTTTTTGGTTTTGGCCTTATCTTTTTAGGGTCTTCTGACATCTGGGGCAAGAAAAGACTGAGGATATGACGTCGGTCATGCGCATTTGTACCCTGACGTCCTGACGTCAGACTAATGCGCCTTGACCGACGTCAGCCTTATACTTTGGTATTCGGGCCGACTGGGACAGCGGACTACCCAAGTGTTAGGACTGCAGCAATGTGGATCTTCGAACATCTACATTTATGGTAGGTACAAAACTGTACTTTATAGGATGTCTGCATATACAACTCAGATTTGAATATTTAAGGAAGGAACTTAGAGATTTCTCCACTTTCACTGAAAGGCCTTGAAAAGAAGATGCTAAGCCTTGATTCCATTAGATCATTTCCCAGCCTTGTTTTTGTTTGGTACCTATACAGAGGATGACCATTGTCCCCAGCTGTGTCAAGGTTATGAATAGTCATCTTATGGAGTGAAAACATTGAAAACAGTCAGTGACCACTACTGAAATGCCCAGTATGAATGCTGTACTTTCGTTATATGTTGGATTTGGCTGTGTGTGGGGTCCAGTTTGGATTAATCTTTTGCGATGTCAGGGTATTGGAGTAGTTGGGAGCGACCCATTGTCCTTCTCTATTACAGAGATTAAGTATTGCATATCACAACACGTCATTCCTTTTTCACATATTCAAAGTTGAGTTACATATGCAGGCTTTACAAAACTCCAGATTTTGGTTAGCTCTAAAATTCCATTTTGACAACAACACACTGAGAGAAGGTAGAGTATCTAAAAATAGAAAACAAGTGCCACTGTTTTTGATGTAATGGTATATAAAATTACTGGTCTCAAAAGCTTGGATGCTAGCTGTCCTTTCTTTATTTGTTCCTTTTTTTTTTTTTTTTTTTGCTTAAACACCTTTATTCAGTTGGTGCTTAATTCATAGGTGCACATATATTAGTATAACAGAAAACAAAGCATGTTAACAAATGTTTGCATTTACACACATTACATGTGTTTTCCTTTTTTTTTTTTAATAACAACTTCCTGCAGTCAGTATTACATAAAATTGTTCAATTCCTGCCTTTCTGTAAACCTCACTTCTCCTCCTGAATATTATTCTGTATGTATTCTTCCCACAAATTCGGTTTATTTCTGTTTAATGTGCTCCTTCCCTCTTCTAAAGATTACCATTTTTTATATCCATCCATCCATCCGCAACTCCTTTTCCCATTTTTTGCACATCAGGTCAGAGTGTCACTTGATCAGTAACAACCGTCTACCATCTAGTTTACTCTGCCAAGAGTGACAGTCATCTAGTTTACAATGCCAGGTGGCTAGCCCCGTCATGGTAGTTCTTTCACACAAACATCTGTGACCAGTTTAGTGTCCATTCCACTGACTGCATATTTTTGTGGGAGGAAAACTGAGCACCCGTAAAAAAAGCATGTGAACACAAGGAGTTACACATTTCTCAAAATGTTTAATACTTCAAGCACATTTGGTTTAGAGTTTGATTTTCATTTTCTAGCATTTACTTTTTGTCTGCCAACAGAATTGAACTTAAGGCCTTAATGTAGCTTGGCATCTCAGATTCTGTGTACTAGCTCAAAAGAACCATTTCCATAATTACAGCAGTTTTCTCCCCAATATATCTGACAGAGTACTGTGTAGGGAATTTTTAAAATCTGCTAACTCATAGTTCACAAAAAACATTACCAGTTACCTCTTTCTTTGCTATCATACCTCCCATTTGCGGTCTGTCTGAGGAAAAATTCTTTGTCTTCTTGGGGTATAAAAATACCTATGAAAACACTTTCAAGCTAAAATCTTAAACCCTTTTGGCTTTACATACTCTGGACCCATACATATGGCGTCCTATTTGTTCCCTTGTAAATTGCTTCCCAATTTTTTCTACACTCATCTGATTGATTCTTATAGTTCCCATACAATATTTTATGTGCCCTGCGAATTATCAACAGCTTTTTTTTTTTTTAAACTGGACTAAAATAAAAACTCTACCAGAGTGGGTCTTTCACGTGGGGCTCCCCTAAGTCCTTTCTTTTTGCATATACCCTGAAATCAGTCCTTGGTTTCCGTGGAAAGCCATGAAAATCGCGTTTCTTGCATCTGTAAAGATATTAGCATTTTTCTATAATTTTGGGACTTATGGGCACTCTTTTTCAAGGGAAGTGCAAAATTTATAGGTACAATGCAAACAGTTCATTGAAAAATTAAGTTTAAAAAATTTCCAGATCATCATACCAAATAACTTCTTTAAGCAAATACACACCAAACTTGCTAAATTCATCTGGGAACCTAGTAAATTAGAGATAGTAACTTCCCTAGCAGTCTTAATATTTTAAAGCATTTGATAGAACAGTGCATAATTTAGTTTTATTTAAAGGTATCCAGTGCACTCTTTTTAAAGCTAAACATTGATGCTTTCTCTGAAAGCATACAAGCAGTTTTTCGTGTCTGGGAGAGGAATAGAGATGAGAAAAAACAGGCAATCCGTTTAGGTGGGAAAACAAGCTGTAACATGCGTTTTATCATGGGTAACCTTAATTTCAGATTTGTAAAAAATTTCAAGAAAATCAACAAGAAAAATTAAGCGAACCCATCTCTATTGATGAAATAACCTCAACAATTCAGCAAATGAAAACACATAAAGCCCTTGGCCCAGATGGTCTCACTACCAAATTTTACAAAACCTTTTACCCAATCGTAGCCCAAATCCTATTCCATATACTGAACTATTTAATAAATAATGAAATCAATGATGTACACTTTAATATCATCCAAAACTATTTTTATACTTAAAGAAAAAGCAGACCCTAAAAACCCAGATAGCTATAGACCCATATCACTATTAAACATTGACACCAAGATAGTAACAAACATACTAGCAAACATAATGGATAAATTTATTTCCCCCGAACAGTCTGATTTTACAACATTTAGGCAAACGAGCGATAATACATTAACAATACGCTAATCTCATATGCTAATCAAAACAATCTAAACATGTATGCACTAGTCATTGATGCCCAAAAAGTCTTTGATAGAGTAAATTTAGAATTTTTACTTCAAACTTTGCCTTACTTCAATATACCCCCAAAATGTATTAAAATCCTACAAATATTATATAAAAATCCCTATACATCTTTATATATCAACAAAACCTGGTCAAATAGGATTCCTATTAAAAATGGAACTCGTCAAGGATGCCCTTTATCTCCTTTACTTTTTAACCTATACCTTGAGCCTCTCTTCCTAAATATAAAGCAAAATACGTACCATATCCCCCCAATAATTTACAACACCAAAATCTTTCCTATCAGCTTTTGCTGATGATCTGAATATTTATTGTACCACACCAATTTCAGATATAAATAAAATGTCCGCTATTGAACACTTCTCAATGATATTGAATTACAGATAAACCTTAAAAAAACTAACATCTTCCCCTTAAAAATTTCTAAACCATTCTCTACCAATAATAGGGAAATTAAAAACCAAAGTAATTAATTACTTAGGTATCACATTTTCTACAAACAAGAATGATTTCTACTCAAACAACATAAAACAAAAATGGATAGACATGTCACTAGACCTTAATAGATGGAAAAATCTAAAGTTACTATTTTTGGCCAAAGTTTCTGTAATTAAAATGAATGTCCTACCCAGATTACTTTATATTTTCATGAATTCCCAGATAATCATACCAAATAACAAATACACACCAAACTTGCTAAATTCATCTGGGAACCTAAAAAAAAACAGTATATCAGAATATCATATGACTAAACCCCCCCCCCCCAAAAAAAAATAAAGGTGGCTTAGACCTTCCAAACTTTGAGACATACTACTTAATTATAAATACCAATAGAGTTTTACGAATAGCTGAATACAACCCAAAAATAATGCTTGTACCCAAACTGGATAAGAATATACCATAATCATATTAAAAGCCTGGATATCAACCCCAAAGCATTACCATTTCTAAATACCAGTTTATTGAAATATTGTAACTTAATAGAACCCCCCAAACACTCCATTATACTAACACAAAAACTCTTCAAATCTTTAAACCTTATGCAAGCTATGATGACATTACAACCCTTACATAAAAACCCTAATCTTAAAATAAATAACCAAACTCTAAACATAAACCATTTCCCTCATCTATTAAACACAACCATCCAAGACATATTTAAATTGCTCTGTACAAGAAATAAGGAACCAATTGAACCTTCCCAAATCATACTTAATGATCCTGAGACAGATTAAAGAATTATGTATCAGCTATCTCCATGACACTATCATAAACAATGAAGATATAGCAACTTGTAATTTACTTTGGAAGACTATCCTAGTAACAAAAACATTTACTACATTTACCTACAATTGATCAAAGACATTAAATTCCAGGATTATATTCTTATTTCTGAATATTGGAGAAAAAAACCTCTCTTCCATTGATAACCATTAATTGAATCAGGCAATTAACCTAACAGTAAAATCTATATACCTTCAGAAATTGGCTTTTACTCAACTCATGATCTATAACAACGCGTATTTCACACCTGCTACTCTTCATAAATTTAACCCTATGAATTCCCCACTCTGCCCACACTATAAAGACCAAACTGCTGACCTACTCCATCTTTTCTGGAGCTGTAAATGTGTATTTAAACTTTGGAACTCCCTTAAACTTCAGATGTTATGTGATCCTATCTCGCCTACATTCTGTACTGATAGCTCGGAGCCGATCCCTCGGCTCTGACTGGGCACGCTATGCTATAGAGCGAGGCCTCTTATTGGCTGAGCTATTTCTTATCCCAGGATGCACCACCACTAATCCCCCAGATCTCGTTTGCTGCTTACAAGCTAAGACGTGGTCTCAACTTGGCTGGGCTAAGTACTAATTTATTTAGACTTTTTCTGTCAGGAATTTCATAGTTTTCAACCCAAAAGCTGTTTTAACAGCTACTTTTGGGATACGTGTGTATTTTTGTTGATTCTGTTGTGAAAGTGGTTATATTTTGTTAAGGGAAGGTTTCCGTTTTAGTTAGAGGGGCCTTTCCCTTTTGCTATTTTAGCGTTATTGTGACTAGCGTTTATTAGTGGGTCAAGTACCCATTTTAGTTAGAGGGTCTTGACCCTCTCTTTCTGTGTTTTCTTTTCTTGTGCACTTGTTTGTGTAAAAAAAAAAAATATATATATATAACTTTACAGTTTAATCTTGTTATTTAAATTTTTCTGTGTTGTTCTCTAGACATGTCCAAAGAACATAAACCCTCCGGGTTTAAAAAATGCACGAGGTGTGGTTTCAAGATGTCCATAACGGACGACCACTCCTCGTGCATTTACTGTTTAGGCGCCAAGCACCTACAAGAATCGTGTAGCGTGTGTCACGCCTTCTCATCAAGAGTCCTCCAGGAGAGGAAAAACAAATTAATCCTTAAGGGATTAATCAAGCCATCCTTCGAGGAGGCTTTATCTTCATCTCCCTCTCCTTCAAAAAAGAAGAAAACGTCGGCTCCGACAAGTCTGTCGGAACCGACTGCCAAAAAACCTAGGCAGACTTCTCCATCGGCTCCACGGACTTGGGCCGAGGCGGAACGGTCTGCCTCGATGCCTCCAGCCTCGACCCCTCTGGTTTCGGAGCCGAGGACTGGGGCATCGAGAGGCGGGTCACCTTCATCGGCTCCACTGATATTGGAGCCGATGAGGGTTACCGGCTCAGACTCTTCCCCTTCGGAGCCGAAGTCCTTGTCGGCACCGAGGGAAATTGCCTTGAGATCTCCCTCTGAGCCGATAGTGGTAGAATCCATTCGGAGCCGGTCCCCTAGTCCTTTGGAGCCGATGGAGAAATCGGTTCGGACCCGATCGGTATCCTCCAGGTCATCCAAGATGTCTGATTCGGACATCGACAGGGTGCTCCTAAGACTCTTCCAGTCTCCGGTGTTCCAAAAGCTAGTTTCGGCTCCAGCCCATTCGGCTTCAGAGCCGATGGTCCACCTCCCTACTATGGTTCCTCCTCCAACAGCCTCGGCACTGTTGGAGCCGGTGCTGGTGGAACCGGTGGAGGTTTTAGGGTCGGACCCGACCCTTACTCCAACTCCGGCTCTTGGGTCGGAGTTCAGTACACAGACTTCTTCCGTCGGCCCTGGGGGGGTTGCTTCGGGATTGATGTTTTCGGTTCCAAGTCTCCCTCTTGGTGCGTCGGCGGCAGGAGTGCCGTCAACTGTCGTGGCCACGGAGGTGGGACCCTCCCAGGATTCTGGTGGTCCCGCCTTCAGGGCTATGAGGAGTGCGTTAGCCAAATCTTCTTTGGCTACCTCCACGGTCTCCCCAGCTCCTTCCCTGCATACCGAGACTGGGTCTTTGGCAGTTCCCCTGTCCTTAGACAGCGGAGCCTCGGGGCCTGAGGTTACCCCGACTGGGGTTTCCCCCCCTCCTGGAGGTCCTTCTGAAGCCTCTTCGGATGAACCCCCCAGGAAAAGATTGTGCAAGAGGAAGCACGTTGACTCCCCTGATGAGTCTCTTACATCAGACACTGATCTCGATCATGCAGAGGGGTCCCCTAAGTTGTCCTCGGATGATGTCTCCTTTGCAGACATCCTGAAAGCCCTTAAACAACGAGGCGGCTGGCAGTCCAAACCTCCTTCTGCTGATGAGTCGGTGTTCCTTAAGGCCTTCGGGGCTCAGCCCTCCGCCTCCTGGGTGTCTCCGCCCTTCGACGAGCTCTTGGATTTGATCTGTCGAAGGGCGTGGGAACACCCAGACTCTGTGGAACCGGTGCCTGCTCGTCTGAATAAATTCCTCTCGGCACCCCCTGAAAAAGAGTTTCTAACTAAAGGTGTGGCTGTAGATACTTTGGTGGTGGCATCTGCTACCCAGCAAGATGTAGCAGAGGCTTCGACGTCCGTCCATCCTCCTAATAAGGAGTCTAGGAGCATGGATCGGTACGGAAAGCGCACCCTAAGTTCAGCGGCCCTTACGTTAAGGTCTTTGAACTACCTTATGCACTTTACTAGATTTCAGAGGGATCTGATTAAAGAACTATCCGATACCCTCTTGGGTAACCTGCCTGAGAAGCTGGCCCAGACGGTTGGCTCTTAGCTGGCTACATTGTCGTCCATTTCAAACTCGTCCATGAGGCTCATTTCTTATGCGGCCGAAGGGGCGAGTAGAGCGGCAGGTACAGGCATTGCTCTACGGAGACAAGCCTGGCTCCGCCTGTGCCATTTCGCGGAGGCCTTTAAGTCTTCCTTTGCCGACGCCCCCTTTGATGGGTCCTCCCTGTTTGGACCCAAGGTAAAGGACACACTGACCCGCTGTGAACAGGAGGGTAAGACTCTGACTGCCGTAGGGGCACGATTTTCCACTCCCTTTCGGCCTTATCCCAAGACTAAAAGAGGAGGGAAAATGTGGTTCCGTAGATCTCAGAAGCCTTACCCCTCTCAGCAGGAGGATCCCCCTTCCAGAGGCAGGGGAGGGGAAATTCTTCCGGAAGACGCCGTCCCAGAGGCGGCAGAGGCCCTCGCAACACTGGAGACCGCGAGTCCTTTCGTGGCTCTCCAGCCTTTCACAGTCCCTGAGGGATTGCCCGACTGTGCAGCTCCGGAGCCAGTCGGGGTCGTTCAAGCACCTAAAAGCCTGGGAAGGTATCACTCAGGACCGATGGGTGCTTCAAATTATCGCCGGAGGTTACACCATCCCTTTCTCTCATTCTCCACCTCAGTCCAAAAAAATCCCGGACCCGCCACCCAGTCAGCGGGATACTGCAGCCTCAGAAGTTTCAAAGCTGCTGCAAAAAGGAGTCATCCAACCGGTTCCCGCAGACCAGATCGGATTAGGGACTTACTCAAGATTCTTTTTGGTGCCAAAAAAGACCGGGGACTTGAGGCCCATTTTGGACCTCAGCATTCTAAACCGTTCAGTCAGAAAGTCCACGTTCCGAATGGTAACCCTACAAACCATTCTCCCATTGCTGGAGAGAGGTGTTTGGATGTGCTCCATAGATCTCAAGGACGCCTATTACCATATCATGGTACATCAAGCGTCCAGGAGACATCTGCGCTTCAGCCTAGGAGGCAGTCATTTTCAGTTCCGCGCGCTGCCCTTTGGTCTCACCACAGCCCCCAGGGTGTTCACCAAGTGCTTGGCAGTCGTGACTGCTCACCTGAGAAGTCTAGGATTCCAGGTGTTTCCGTATCTAGACGACTGGCTCCTAACTGCCACCTCCAAGCATCTACTACTGCGGAGCCTACAAGCCACTATATCACTGGGCAGTTCCCTGGGAATCACCTTCAACTGGCCAAAGTCTGTGTTGCTGCCATCTCAACGAATAAGATTCATAGGGGTAGAGATAGACTCAAACCGAATGCGGGTCTATCTACCTGCAGACAGAATACAAACCATACAGTCTCAAGTTCGAGCCTTACTTCCCAGGTCCAAAGCCCCAGCCAGAATGGTCCTGCAGCTATTGGGATCCATGTCCGCCACGGTTCTTCTAGTCCCCTTGGCAAGGTTGCACATGAGAATTCTCCAGTGGCTTCTTTCAGCTCAGTGGTCCTTTCAGGAACTCCCTCTCAGTCACCTCATATGGATCACGGACACATGCAAACGGGACCTTCGCTGGTGGCTAGTGCCCTCCAATTTGGATCAGGGACGACCCTTTGTTCCACCTCCTCCTGCGGCCACTTTGACCACGGACGCCTCCCAGATGGGGTGGGGGGGACATTCCCTGGGCAGGTCAGTCCAAGGCAAATGGCACCCGGAAGAGACCCTACTTCATATCAACATCCTAGAAATGAGGGCAGTACTTCTGTCCCTTCAAGCCCTTCACGATTATCTCCCTCAGGGCGTCATTGCCATTCACTCAGACAACATGTCAGTTGTCTGGTACCTGAACAAACAGGGAGGGACCAGATCCTATCCTCTTTGCAGAGAGGCCATGAGAGTCTGGGAATGGGCAGTCTCGACCAAACGCTTACTAGTGGCTACTCATATCCCGGGCAAGTCCAGTGTGATAACCGACAGACTGAGCAGAACCATCCTCTCTCCTCACGAATGGTCTCTGAACATGACAGTTGCGAGTCAGATTTTCAGCAAATGGGGAATTCTGTGTTGCGACCTCTTCATGACTCCACTAAATGCGAAGTGCAAAGAATTCTTCTCTCTAACCCCGGCTCCGGGGAAGAGCCCCATGGACGCACTAGCCCGTCCTTGGCCCACCGGCTTGCTTTATGCCTTCCCTCCAGTTCCTCTCCTTCCCAGGGTGATCCAAAAGGCATCTCTCTTGGGGAGCAAAATGATCTTAGTTGCTCCTTACTGGCCTTGTCAAGTATGGTTTCCCTATCTTCGAAAATATGCTCTGGAAGGTCCATGGTTCCTGGATCAGATCCCAGACCTTTTGGTTCATCAGTCGGGACTATTCCACCAGTCCCTGCACACCTTAAAATTGATGGCTTGGCTCCTCCTCTTCCGACTATAGTCAGGAGTCATACATTGGATCCAGAGGTTGTACACATATTATCTTCGGCCCATAAGTCTGCTACAAAGAAACTGTATTCTAGCAAATGGAAAAGGTTTGCTATTTGGGCTCAACTCCGGGGCCTGGACCCCATCTCTATTCCCATGGCAGAAGTACTAAAATTTTTAACTTCTCTTTTCAATCAAGGCTCTTCAGTCTCTACCATCAAGGTCCAATTGGCAGCGATTTCCAATTTTCACGAATCCATAAACCCACCTTTAATGAGCAACAGATTGTGTAAGACCTTCTTGAAAGGTGCTGCTCTGTTAAGACCTCCGATTTCTCATCCTGCACCTCCATGGGATCTCGATGTGGTGTTACGCCTTAACTTCCTCCCCCTTTGAACCGGCGGCTACATGTGATCTAAAGTTTTTATCATGGAAGACTGCTTTTCCTGGTGGCGATTACTTCTGCCAGAAGAGTTTCAGAGCTTCAAGCTTTGTCAGTAAAACCCCCGTACTTGGTTTTTCATAAAGACAGAGTATCTCTCAGGCCAAATCCTTCCTTTGTCCCTAAAGTTTGTTCCAGTTTCTGCTTACAACAATCTTTAGAACTTCCAGTCTTTTTTCCAAAATATTCTAACAAAGCGGAATTCATATTCCACACATTAGATGTCCACAGGCAGTTGCGTTTTTATTTAGACAGGACCAAACAAACAAGGAGAACAGATCAGTTGTTTGTATCCTTTGCAGACAATAAATTGGGCAAAGCTGTCACAAAGGTCACTATTGCCAAATGGATCAGGGACTGTATTACTCAAGCATATTCTTATTCTAACAAAGAGCTTACCACCTCTGTCAAAGCCTGTTCTACAAGGGCTATGGCTACTTCGATAGCATTTCATTCTAAGCTTGCCATTAGTGACATTTGTGCTGCAGCTACTTGGTCTTCCCCGCACACTTTCATTTCCCACTACAAATTGGATGTGGCATCTAGAGGACGAGCTTCATTTGGTTCCACAGTGCTCAGGAGTGTTTTCCAATGAGCCACCCAGGATTTAGGTGCTAGGGACGCTGTCCCATCAGTACAGAATGTAGGCGAGATAGGATCACATAACATCTTTTAGTTATGTACTTACCATAACTTTAGATGTTTGGGATCCATCTCGCCTACATTCCTAATAACCCACCCTCCTTCCCCCTTCCTTGGAGATCAGAGGATATCAGAAGGTCCGAATACTGTTGTTTCATCTTGAAACATCTAACAATGTTATATAAACAAGTTGTGCATGTGTGCATGAATGCGGACAAACAAGATCTGGGGGATTAGTGGTGGTGCATCCTGGGATAAGAAATAGCTCAGCCAATAAGAGGCCTCGCTCTATAGCATAGCGTGCCGAGTCGGAGCCGAGGGATCGGCTCCGAGCCGTCAGTACAGAATGTAGGCGAGATGGATCCCAAACATCTAAAGTTATGGTAAGTACATAACTAAAAGTTACAAAAGATGGGCTACCAAACATCCACACTCAATTGGGAATTTACTCTACTACATATCCCTCCAAATAATATCTCCAAAAAACAAGCAATTACCCTAATTAATATCTTTCTCTTAATAAAACTTTATATAGCTACCAATTGACTTAACTCGACTAATAACTCATGGAAGAACTTCAGATTGATGGTGACTAAACATCTATTAGCCCATAAAATAATAATTAATAAAAGGGACAAAAATATTAAATTTAGGAATTTATGGGAACAAATCTTTAATATTATTCTTGCATAACCTACCACAAATAACTTTTTTTTTTACACAGCATCATACATCCGTAACCCCCTGTAAGTGTTATTCTTTTTCTCTTTAATATTGTACCTATTTGCAAAACTACTTTTTTTTTTTTTTTTTGCTATGCTGAATTTTGACGGCATCTATGTATATAGTGTAAATAGTATTGTTTGCTTGATCAACCTCTTTTTGCATTAGTTTCAATGTATAACAATTGTTTAATGTTCATGTGTTTTTCCTATATTTGTTATTTATCATTTACTCTTCTGCTTTGATGTAAAGAGTAAATAAAAATTATTGGGAAAAAAATCAAGAAAATCCTAGCCAATCTACAGTTTTCACTGTATGATTCCTTAAAACCTCTCATAAAAGAGGATAATGGGATGTATGCAAATGACCCTGTAAGGACAGCAGGTGTTTCAGCTATATGGCAGTTTTGAATGCCCATGACTTTCTTCTTTTTAAGTCTGTTTTGTTGGAATAGGCTTTATTAGCCTGAATTTGTCCATTAACAGAAAAAAGTCATGGACATTCAGAACTGCCATATAGCTGAAATACCTGATGGTGTCCTTAAGGGGGTTATTTGCATGTATCCCATTATCCTCTTTCACAAGAGGTTTTAAGGAATCAGACAGTGAAAATTCTAGCTTGGCTAGAATTTTCTTGACATTTTTTTACTAATTGGTTTGGCTGTTTGTCCTCTTCACTCTTTACTTTTAGATTAGGTTATGCCTGTTGGTGCAGCTGAAGATTTGGGACATCTGTTCCTACCTGGGGTGTTAAACTTAATTTGTTGAAAATGTGCAAAGTTTTGTGCATTTGTTCTAAGTTAATACAGATATGGGTCTTCAGAAAATGTATTTAGTTTTTTGTTTGTGGGCTTTCATTAAAACATAAACTCTTAAAAAATGTGACATAGGTTCAAATGGAAATAAACAACTGTATAAAAATCAACTTGCCAACATTAGGGTGTGCATGTAAGACAGTGTTGGAAATACACATTCAAAAAAACTGTCATGTAGAGTAAGTGGGAACAGTAGACTTTTATCATAATGGCACTCTGTTCCTAGTACCTGGAATGTAAATGTTCTTACATGTATATACATGAAGTAAAAGTGTATTGAATTACATTAAGAAATTGATAGTGCAAATAGCAATGCTGCAGGAGATGCATTTAGAAAGAAATAAGCATATGAATTTGACAAACAAATGATTTTGGGATGGATATTCAGCAGAATATCTGGGATAAGGGGGAGTAATAATACTGTTAGTTGTGCTCCAGCTGTGGTAGAAGAACAGACAATAATGGATGATTTATGGTAGTAAGAGGTTATTACAAGGTTGGTGGATTATGCTGGCATGTATTTTATATTTCACCAGGAACTGCTGTTGTGGAGCTTAAGAAAATTTTGGGAGGAATAATTGGCTTTCAGCAGGGAATGTTATTTACAGGTGGGGACTGGAACTTGATTTGCAATACTGAGGATATATCAGGAGGATTTAGAAGAGAAAATATAACTTTAGAGGGTAGATTTCTGAAAAAATTAAAATGGTTGGTATAGAAGACATGAATTCATTAGTAGGAACTCTGACACAATTTACATATTATTTCCCAAGGTACAGTAACTGAACTTGGCTAGATCGAAAGTATTTTTCACTGGAACATAGTCGTTCATTTGAAAGCTTCAACACACATCTAATAACTGTTTCTGATCATGCTTCAATAAAAGTACAGGACAGTGAATTAAAAATGAAACACTGGTGCTTTCCCGCCTACCTGCTGAAAGGAGAGGAATTTAAGGAATGGATAGTGGAAATTGTTTGAGAGCTATTTGGGAGGATAGAAATTTCTTCAAAAGGGATAGTGAATAGGATAAAATAAAAATACAGTTTAGAAATAAGGTAGAAATAAGAGATAGATGGTTACGAAGTAATAGAAATTATTTAGCAAGGCTGACAAAACTTAAAGTATTGTAGAATGAGGTGATTTTAAATATTCGTTTTATTTTCTTAAATTGATAGCATAGCAGGTTTTGCATTATCAAACATTTTCTGAGGAGTATGAAGTCTGAAACTAATGTTTATCATTATTTATTGACTGCAGTCCACAACACTCAAATATGAGAGGAAAAAAGTTGTGGCAATTGAAAATTATATCTCCTCCACATGCACCAATTATAGCTACATGTATGATTATACACCTCAGATATTGTTTGAGATCAAGTGAATGAATGTATTCATAAGTAATGGCCAGGAAATGTGTTGCAGTTCCCTGCTGTCAGAACCATGCAATGTACATCCTCTGTCCTCTCAAATTCTTAGTTCAAGAATCAGGAATAAATTTGAAATATTTCTTGTATATACTTAAAATATCTTCAGGATCTGCAATTTTCTGTCACAGGATTCTGATAATGACATGGCTTCTTCTGCATTTTGCTAACAAGCCCCTGACTCTTATGCTGAGGAGTTTTCTTTCCTGAGACTGTGTTCAGTATGATTAATGTATTTTTATGGGAACAAATGGATATGCCCCCTTGAGGAGAGTCAAGTTACAAGTGGGTATAATACAATTTTACATGTATTCCTCTTATTATGCAAGCTCTTGGAGGATGTTTTTGGATTCTGCCTGCAATAATCTCTGTTAGACAGTCTTCAGTTCACAAAAAAGATGGATTTTATGAAGTTCCTTAGCCCAACAATTATTTTTCTCACCTTGGATCTGGCCCAGCATCTCTTTCTATTTAGGTTCATAGGTTCATACTAGGCTATCTGCCCGAGGGCATTTACAAGCCTAGCCCATAGTTTTGTGGCTTACGCCACCCCTTTAGTATGGGGAACTATACCCATTATTTTGCTGTGCCTCTGTCGAGCAGTGACACTGAGGTAATCCCTGGGGTATATCTGCGATCTCCCATCAAAACTTGAGACATGCTCTTATAGGTTCATAGATTAGTACTAAGCTAACTGCCCTTGCGAGCCATTTTAAGCCTAGCCAATTACGCCTTGTGAGACTCAAACCCTGCACCTTGTGTTTCTAAGGCAAACACCTTAACCATTAGGCCACCCTCCCAACCCCTCTCCAGTTGCTAACAAAGGTTTTGGTTAATGCTAATCCTTTGCATTTGGACATCGACATGTTTGGTAAGATAATTTTCTCTTCAGTTCTGTTCTTCAGAATGCTGAATTATCCAGCTATTTTGCTGAAGTATATGCTGACTTGTGAAGATAGTTTTAGCTTTCTACTGCATTGCCTTCAGAAGATAGGTCCTTTCTGAATCCTGTTGTTGCTGTTCTTTCTCAACTGTTTAAACATTCTTTAAAGTGTGTGTATGATTTTACTTGACTCTGTGTCCAGGGTTACAGCTACAGTTACTGTTGCTGACACTTTAATGATATGTTTTTCTTGGGTACATAACTTTTCTAAATAAATAGTCTGAGATTTGGAGTTGTGCTTTTGAAAAGTAGGCTTTGTTAAGCCCTTGTGCTATCCTGGTATAGTTTGATGAAAGCGGTAAATTGTTCCAGGGTGTTTCTAAGATTTTTCAGTCCTGGTTTTCTAAGTTTTCTAAAACCCTTGGTTCATTTTTGCAATAGTTAAAACAGGCAATCCTAACAAGCTTCCAGCAATTGAGGATCAAACAAGGGAAAAAAGCCTGGTTCTTAACCTTCTTCTTTGACAAGAGAGTGTTTCCGAAAAATAAGCATTGAGAGTAGTTCAAGAGTGTAACAAATGACGCTGGATAGACTTACCTCCTTTTCAGGTAATCTCCCCTCATCCTCAGAACCAGACACGTTTTTTTCTTCAGGTTCTTCATCATATCCTTTTCTTAAGGATCATAGAATCGATGCCACAAAACCAAAGGGGAGAAGGATTCTGTTGCAGTATGTTTCTGGTACCAAAGAAGGATCATTCATGGAAACTGTGGAAGTACCAAAGTTCAGGATGTTAACCTTTCGGAGTCTGTTACCTCTCGAGTAGCCTGGTTACTCTAGACTTAGAACATTATTAGCATCACATCTGTATTGCCACAGAGTTCACTGCCTTCCAGATTTTCTATGTATGGTCTCATTTCTGTTCTCTGCATTACTCCTAGGGTTATCTACAACTCCAAGGGTGTTTATGAAAAGTCTAGCTCCAGTGACAGTTAATTGCAGAGCATTCACTTATTTCCAAATTTAGGCAAATCCTTATCTTTGCAGAGCCTTACTCCAAATGTCAGGAGTCTCATCCATGGATTACAAAGCACCTTCTCAGGCTGGGCTTTCAGATCAGCAGTCAAAATCCTCTTTAATTCCTTCTCACAGGATTGTGTTTCTAGGATGCCTTTTAGATTCTTCCCTGCAAAAAGCATCCATAAAATAGAGAAAGCAGACTTGTATCTGGAAGTCTTCCTGAGCTTCTCAAATCAGTTTGTCTTCAGCCTGAGAATATCTCAGGATTCCAGGTTCACAGCATCCATAATGCTCATGATTCCTGCTGCCAGGTTGTACTTAAGAAAAATCCAATGGTTCTTAAAAACTGTCACTCTTTGGAATTTAAAATTCCAATGTTGAGATTTGTGAAGAGAAACCTGTTTTGGTGTAGACAACAGATTGCTCTGGATCAGAGTCTTCCATTCTTTCTTTCACTTACTGCTCAGTCTGTGACAACAGATGTTTCATATTTTTCTTTGGGTACCTGGCTGATGCAGTTTTGATACCTTTAAGCACCTTGTGTCTGCAGATGTGCAACAGGGACTAAAGGATGCAAGAAAACTGCTACTAGGAAATTTTATACTAGTAAGTTGAAGAGAGGGCTTGGTCATGGATCAGTTACCACTAATTCTTCGATATTTGTGCAAGTTGGTATCTTCTAGTCTGTCCTACTCCTTTGGCAAATAATATTGTCTACCATTTCAGCATGTCTTTCCATGGATCCTCCTTTTTCTGTTCAGACAGACTTTGCTGGAGCTGTTCTGCAGAGTTTTTTTTTTTTTTTTTTTTTTTTTTTTAGCATGCAAGGCCACCTGGTGAAGGGTGGCACTTTATTGGGATCTTTACTTTGTGCTGGAAGGGTTAATTCTACTTCTGAACAAGCCCTTTCTTGCTGTTTTTGGTTTATTATTTGGTATACTGTCTTGCTTATTGCTCTGACATCTGCAAGAAAGTACCGAAATTGCAAGCTCTCATGGTGGATAAACCTTGTTTGGCTTTCTGTAGGTATAGGTTCATACTAGGCTATCTGCCCTAGGGCATTTATAAGCCTAGCCAGAGTGTGTTTGGCTTTCGACACCCATTTTAAATTAATTTTGCTATGCCCTTTTTCGAGGTTAGTATACTGTGCCTCTGTCTAACATTGACACAGAAGTGATACCTGGGGTAAACCTACTCTCTCCCATCCACTCATCAAGATTCCTCTTGAAGAGAGTCAATGAGGGACTCTGCCTAACCTGGACTGGGATTTTATTCCAGAGTGAAGGGAGCCTCTGGGTTATGAATCTGTCCCTCCAGCATGTCCTATTTATTTCAGTGCTGAGGTTCAAGTCTCTCAAGCACGTAGCTCGATGGGATTTGGATTTTCTGAGGTGCAGCATGTCCATTAATTCTGGGTTGGACATTGCTTTATACGTCAGGCACAGATCGCCTCTGAGCAGGCGGTATGCCACTGAGTAGAGCTGGAGTTTCTTTAACCGGGCAGCATATGGCATCTGTTTGAGCCCTTTGATCCTCTTGGTGAGATACTTTTGGGGTCTTTCCAGTTGCTGCAGGTGTCTGGTAAGGTACATCCCAAAAGGGACATTGTACTCAATTATGGGCCTGATGAGGGATGAGTAAAGAGGCACGATGACCTCCTCTGATCTAGATGTGAATCCCTTCATGATTAGGTGGGCTATATAAAATGTTTTTCTAACCACTTTGGCCACGTGGTTGTCAAATGAGAGCTTGCTATCAACTTGGGTCCCCAGGTCCCTAATTACTTCTTCTGTACTTAATTGATTACCACCTATGTGGTAATTTGTGGGCACTTTTGTTTTTGCCAAAGGGGATGACTATACACTTTTTGGCGTTTAGCTTGAGGCCATGGCTCTGGCACCAGTTGTCTGTTTCTATGAGGCCCTTTTGGAGGATGCATGTGTCGGCTGGAGAGTCGATTATGGCGCCCAGTTTGCAGTCATCTGCGAACTTGGTCAGCCACAGTCCTTCCATGTTGGCCTGTACCTCCGAGAAATATATACCGAACAAGAGAGGTCCCAGGACTGAGCCTTGTGGGACGCCACTTGTAACTGGTTTGGAGTCTGACATGGCTCCAGCAATTCTAACCATGTGGGTTCTGCCCTTGAGCCAGTTTGCAACCCATCTAGTGACATAGGGGTTTATATTTAAGCTGGTGAGCTTATCTATAATGCCCGAAGGCTTTTGCGAGGTCCAGCTAGGCTGTGTGGACCACCTTCCCCTCATCAATGGCCTTGGTGACTGTTTCAAAGAAATCGACCAGGTTTAAGAGGCAGGATCTGCCCTTAACAAAGCCGAACTGGGTAGGATCCAGTATCTGTAGGTCCCCAATATCTTTATTTATGAGGTCCATGATTATCCTTTCCATAGCTTTGCAGACCAAGCTAGTCAGGCTTATGGGGTGATAGTTTCCAGGATCCGTTGAGGCACCACCTTTGTGGAGAGGGACCACTGTTGCTGTACGCCACTCTTTGGGTACATATCCTGTAGTAAGGCTGAGATTGAACAGTAGTTTTATGTTTGGGTTTAGCTCCTCTTGGAGTTCATGTAGGGGCAGCCGGGACACCGTCTGGTCCCATTGATGCTGTGTTTTTTGCTTTGGAGAGGGCGGCTCTTACCTGAGCATCTGAGATGTTAGGGGGGCAGCACTCTGCTGGGATAGATATTTGCCCTTTTGGTGGGGGGGGGGGATTTGCACTGAACCTGTCAGCTAGGATGTTGGCAATGTCTGTGGGTTCGATGTATTTTTTATCATTTTGTACTAATTATGAGCATATCTGGGAATTCCCACCCAGGTTCCTAACACAACTAAAGAAAGCCTTGTGATTATCCTTAGTGTCCTGTGCAATTTTTCTCTCGAAGCTGGCCTTAGACGATTTTATGAGTGCCCGTAGTTTTTTGCTAATACTGATTAGAGATGCCTTCCCTTTTTGGGGTTTTGCTCTATCATGTAGTAGCTTCCTCTTTCTATTGTATAGTTTGTTTATGGCTGGGGTCCACCAGACAGGACATCTGCCTTTGGAGGATTGGGTCTTGGTTTTATTTGGGATTGCATGATCCATGCATTCCTGAAGGTGTTCATAGAATGTGTTTATAAAGGATTCTGCGGTCTGGGCCATATTTTCCACATGCTCGGGGGCTTTGAAGGATTCCACCTCGGTTTTGAGGAGTGTGAAATTTGCTTTAGAGAAGTTTTTCACTGTGGTTTTCTGGGCAGGGGGTGGGGTCGGGATGTGAATATCCAGTGAGATTAGTTTATGGTCTGATCTTACCAGTGAGGGATACACTTCTGGTCTAGAGCATACAGTCCCCATGTTGGTGATGATCAGGTCCAGTATGTTTTCCCCTCTTGTGGGAGTGGTAACAAGTTGTTCCATAGCATTTGAGTTTATAAATTCTAGGAACCTTTGGGCTAGGGTGTTGGAGCTAGAGTAATGCTCCCAGTCTATGTTTGGGTAGTTGAAGTCGCCCAATATAATGGTGTTTGGAGAGACCTTCATATTTTCCAGTGTTCTCAGGAAGGCCGAGTGGGGTTCCTGGGTTTGGGAGGGTGGTCTGTAGCAGGCTATAAACTGGAAGGCAGTTTTACCCACTGTTAGTTGCACATGGATAGTCTCTGATGCTTCGTGCTGTGCCACCAACCTGGAGGTGTGGGTATCTTTGACGAATATTGATACTCCCCCTCCTTTTGTGGTTCGGTCCAAGTTTTGGGGCCGAAAAGCATGGTATGAGGTATAACCTGGTAGTGCTGGGCTGCTCTCGGGAGCCTTGAACCAGGTTTTTGTTACTGCACAGATATCGATGCTCTCCATGCTAAGGAGAGTTTCGAGTGCGTGCATCTTGAGGTTTAGACTTCTGGCGTTGAGTAGCATTACTCTTCATTTCTTATTCCTTGTGATACCTGTGGAGGTGGGTTTGTCTTTTGAGCCTTGCCTAAAAAAGGCACTATGGGGGAAGCAAGAGCCTTTGCCAATATCCGAAAGCCCAGGGGTGACAGGTGCAAGCAGTCCCTAGCGAAGCATCGTGGCTTGTCGAGCATGTCATCCCAGGCTGACAGGTATTGGATCCCCTTTTAATGACACCAATACTTAAGCCAGTTTTTGAAATTGATCATCTTGTCTTCATATTGTGGCATCATTCATGGTGAGGGTAAGATGCTACTCAAGGTCAGGGTCATATCGGCCTGGGATACATGCTCAGAGAGCTCCTCTATGTCTCTTTTCATGTAGTCCAGGGAGGTAAGTCTCAGGTCATTCACACCAGCATGGACAATGACCGAGTCATATTTGTACTTGCTTTGGAGTGACCTGAGTGCTTGTGTTATGTGGCGGATCCTAGTGCCCGACAGGCAGCTCACCGTGACCTTCTCCTTGTTCAGCCTGGTGAGCAGGACGTCAGTGTGCCTGACGATAGAGTCACCTATTACAAATGTATCAGGTGTGTTGTTTAGCCTTAAGGGCTGTGACTGTTCGGCACACTGGCTTTGTGAGCTCTGTGTTGCACGTGTTTTGTTTTGGGGTAGCGGTTGCTTCGGTGTCTGCTTTGGAGGCCTCTGATGCTTAGGCAGATTTTTATTTAGAGCCTCCGAGTATGTTTTTGTGTGTTTGTGTTTGGTTTGCTGTCGTGTTAGGTCTATGTGAGACTGGAATCGTTGTGAGTGTGGTTTCCTTCTCCTCCTGACTGGTTACTCCAGTACTGAGTTGAGAGAGCTTAGCCTCCAGTTTGGCTATATGGTTGCATCTCTCACATGTGTTGGAATTTGTTGGGAGGAGGAGAGGGTTGTCTGTGTACATGAGGCAGTTGTAACATTGCCTCAAGAATCCCAGATTCACCAGCTGGACCGGAGATGAGATTGACAACTGACCTTTGGACATGCTAGAATAGTATTGGGAATTCCTTTATAATTGAAAAAAGGGCCAATGGGGAACAAGGTACTCAAGGGGAGTTTGTGAGGGTGTAGTGCTTTTAATTTTTTAGTGCTGACTTGTATAATTGCTTTAGTGAGCAAGTGCCAGGTAACTTAAATGCAATGTGTTACAGGTAACTTAAATGCAAAAACGACACAGTAACTTTCTTTCAAGTGAAACAAGGAAATAAGTACAGTAAGCAATGCAGTTATCACTAGGGATCCACAGAAGCGCTGAAAAGCCGTATTTTAGGTGGAATTAGCGTTTCAGGGAAATAACAAGCAACAAGCATACAAACAAAGCTAGATTCAGCAGGCCTGGATCTAGTCTATGCTACAGCAAACAAGGTGTACCAATTTCAGTAAGAAACAGTTAAAATATGCAGGCACTATAAGCCTTTAACCAGAAATTCCCAGCTCAGAAGGGCAGAGTCCAGCCTCTCCTCCCACAAGAGTGCAGACCACAAATCTTCTTAAAGTAAAATAACTGGCCCTGAAGCCCAAGTGATTAAACCAGAATTAATACACTTTTAGAATAACAGACACTGAGCCCTCAATCAGCAGTTGCCCAAGTGCTTAAACCAGAATTTTATAACTGATTTCTCCATTCATGACAGTAGTAGTTTGAATCTGCTTTGAAATTTGAATCTGCTTTGAATCTTGCTATCTCCGTCTTTTTTCCAGAAATGTATAACCAGTGAGTAAGAGTTGTAATATACTCTGGACATGTCTGTGCAACTCTGGTATCATCTTGAAAGAACCAAGGGAAAACTGTACAGCTTTGAACAACCTATGATGGGACAAAGAAAGGGCAACCTGTTTCAGTTCAGACAGTTATAAGATGGTTACCCCTTGCTATCACCATGGTAAAACAATTCCAAGCAGGATCAAAGCACATGTTACTAAAGCTTTGTTTTCTTTGGACTCTAGATGCATTCTAGAGGCACCTACCTGGTCTGTTGTACATACTTTTACAAATTATTACATTATGGATTCCTTCTCCAGGCCCAGGATAGACTTTGCTATAATTTTATTCCAGGAGCTCTTCGATTCTTATATTTCCTCCCCCTAGGATGAATAAACTATGGTATTCTACCCAAATACCTATAGGCTACTGCATCTGCAAAAATTTTGAATATATACTATTATAGTAAGTGCAGGTTAAACAACTGTACTTAGCATGGACGTGCATTTGTTGGCTAATAATGAAGCTGCAATGACAGGCATTACTGGCTGACTGTAATATTCAGTGATTTTCCAGTTGTATTTTTTTTTTACTCTCTTGTTAACCAGGTAAACCCACTGGACAAATTGTACCCTCTTCAGGGATGAAATGGGATAATTCTTTGGTTAAGTTACTGGTGAGAGTCATTTGGTGACAGTATTTTTCTGAAGGCAATTCTGTAACTTGTTTGTCAGGAAGGCAATGCTGTATGATCAATGGGAAGGCAGCAAGTTTTTTTTCAGAAAGGTGCTGTAACCTAAGAAGGCAACATGTCTCATCAGGAAGGCAGCGTAGCAGCCTGGTCATAACCTCTGGGAAAGTCAGGAAGGCAGTGCTGGTAAAACACACACACAGACCACCCAAAATAGTGCCTACTTTCACATTTCCTCAACATGAAAAATTAAATGGAGTGCTTTTAGCTCAAATATCTTGATTTCACAAATCAGTGCTTGAAGTGCTTCATTTTTTCTCCCTTCTAAAAGCAAAAGCAAGCCGCATGAAAACTCAAGATGCTTTCCCAGCTTTTCCACTTTTCCCCTTACTCATTAAGAACAGACTTGTACCTTCAGTTCAAAGCATTTCATTAGGGTTCCTACATCAAACTGGAAAGTGTGAAATTTGAAAACATCGAACATACACATAAGCAATTTCTTTCCTTGGGAAAGAAATCGCTTGGCCATTCTCGTCAGTTTTGCCGTTTTCCCCACTGTAGTGCGATCTCGGAGTTGGTATATTTAGTTAGTTTCGGGTGTGGAGAGCTTTGCCCCCCCCCCCCCATTTTGTAGTAGTTGTGGTTATTTGTTGGTGTTTGTAGAGCAAGCGATTTCTTTCCAAGGGAAAGAAATCGCTTATGTGGAGGTTTGATATTTTTAAAGTTTTCGGTTTTAGGGTCGATGAACAGGCGTTCGATGGAATGCCTCTTCGAGGAAATAATATAGACCCTTTAATTACTGTGCTTTCGGTGGTCTGCATTCAAGCCAGTGAAAACAAAGTAGGGGACTGATATGAAAACAAGTAGATGTGGTTATTGCTGACACGCATTAAAAAGCAGAGAGAAAGAACTTTGTATGTGAAAAAAAAAAGGGCCAAGAACATTTTTTTCTATAATTTTATTATGCCAGGGACTGGCACAGTCAACAGGGCATACAGCATCATGGGGGAGGGGGGCAAATGTCCCTTTGTGGTCCGGGGTAGCACCACCCCTGTGTTTTTAAAATGAATCAACTGCTCTGCATTTATTGTTAACATCAGAAATGTTTTTTTTCCTAGTTTTACAAACTACAGAGAAAAGAGGATGCTATGATGTCCTTCAAGAATGCAACTGCAGTCCTGACATATGGGTTGTCCAAAGTCTGGGCCCGGCGTCGGCCGATGTCGCCTCCTCCCCGACGTCAGAGCGGCTGGAGTATAAAGGCATCAGCCGACGCCATCTTCTTCAGTCTTTCTTGCCGCGCGGTGCCCGAAGCAGAAGCAGTTCGCAAGTGCCGGTCGGTCAGCTCCTGTGTTTTCAGTACCAAAGTCATCTAAAAGCTAAGTACCCCGTTGGGGAACATTTTTTCTTGCCTCAGCCGATGTCAGAACAAATTGAGAAAGTTAATAATTGTTTGTCTTGTGGTAAACAAATACCTCATAAGGACTTTCATTCTTACTGCCTCCCGTGCCTGGGCCCAGACCACGACGTCTCGGCCTGTGCCGCCTGTGCTTGCTTTAATAAGCGCACTCTCAGGCGCCGGGCAGAGTTTGCCGAAGACTTTTTTGGCGAATCTTACGCTTACAACATGCCGTCGGAACAACCGACAGCACAAACTACCAATAAACGAAAGGACCGGGACCGACATCCTCGGCCTGCGTCTTCCACCGATATAACGCCTAAGCCCTCGCGGTGCTTGGTCCTTCGAAGCGGTAATTCAACCGCTGCAGGCCGACGACACCGCGTTAACTCATCCCTCGGTCTCGGAGGCTACTCCGGTGCCGGTTGTTGATTTTCCTCCGGAAACCGAAGTTCTAGATCTACCCGACACCATTCCAGTGGACAAAGTTACCCCTGCACGTGGGGCAGATAGGCCTCCTGTATCCATGTCAATCAAGGCCTTTGCACGTGCTAAGGCCGCCAGCCAAGCCAAGGCCCATCCCAAGCCTGCTTCTCAGGCTCCTTCTTCTGACAAACAAATCATGTCTCTGGCTGCAGATCTTATTTCTCTTATTAGGGGGTCTCAGCCTCACCCAGACAGAGGTTCTCAGCCGCCTGCAGAAAAAAGGCCTAGAACTGAGCAGGCAGACAACCTCTCTTCAGATGAAGCCTCTGGGGATTCAGAGCATTCAGAAACCCTCGAAGAATCCTTCCAGGCCTATGAGGACTCTGATGTTGAGGAATCTATTCCCTCTGCCTCCCCTCCAGAGGATTTTTCATTCGGTGAAGTCCTCCACTCCATGAGGGAGCATTTTAAGTGGCAGGGTCAGGAATTTTCTGATTCCAGGAAAAGGCTACGTACCTTCCTTAAGTTACCCCAGCACAGACCTTTAGCTATTCCGCCAGTTTTGGATGTCCTGGATGATGTTTTCTCCGACTCCAGTGCTTCCCCTGATTCTCTCCCTCCTGCTCCTGTTAAGCCAGACCGATATTACAGGGTCCCTGACACTCACAAGCATCTCTTTAAGGCCCACTTTGTGGATCTAGAAACTATTTCACAGGGCCCCAAAGGAGTGGCTACCTCCTCAGCCAGGAACCCACTGCCAGCTGACAGGGAAGCAATGTCCCTGGAGAGATGGGGTAAAAAAGTCTATACCTCTGCCACCCTTGCCATGAGGTCTCTTAACTGCCTTTTTCATATGTTTCAGTAACAGGATTTTTTACTGGATGATTTGCAGAAAAAGATAGCCTCTCCTGAGCCTATAGATAGAAAGGCATTGCAGGATTTGGTTCATAACACACAGCAGGTTAGTAATAATTTTCTACAGTGTGGTTATGATGCATTGGAGGCTTCATGTAGGGCAGCTATGACAGGGGCTGTTATCCGTAGACATGCTTGGTTGAAGGATCAGCCACTACCAGATCATGTTAAAGTTAAGCTCCTGGATGCACCTCTGGATAAACAGAAGCTTTTTGGAGCTAATGCTCAGGATGTGTTGAAATCTATTGAAGAGAAGGCAAAATCAGTTCAAACAGTAAAGGATTTCCTCCAGGTTCAACCTCCAAGGTTCAGCCGGAATTAGCCTTCAAAGAATTGGTCCTTTCCAGACTCTGACAAGTCTCAAAGGGGAAAGAACAGGCGTGCACGAGGTAGAGGGCAATACAGAGGCTCCTACAGGGGACACCAATGGCAACCACAAAATCAAAGAAATGGCACAGGTAGTACACCTGCACCACAGGGACAATCACAATGCTTACCTTTCACTCCGCCTACCAAGGCTCAAAGAGAAGCACCTATAGGTGGAAAATTATCTCTGTTCTCAAAAAACTGGCACATTATAACAAAGGACAATTGGATTCTGGACATAATAGACAGAGGTTACAGGTTCCACTTCCATACCTTACCAACAGGACAAGGCATGCCAAACCTGCCACAAAATCAAAGGGCAGAGGCACTCCTAGAAGTCTCAAAGCTATTACAAATAAAAGCAATAGAGACGGTTCCTCCTCGGGAACAAGGCCAGGGATTTTATTCAAGACTGTTCCGTGTTCCAAGAAAAGAAAAACAATGGAGGCCTATATTGCACTTGTCCGTTCTAAATACTTTTCTCATGGTGCCAAAATTCAAGATGCTGACGTTACAGCAACTTCTTCCCATGCTGGGCAAGGGGTCTTGGCTGGTTACTCTGGACCTCAAAGAGGCATACCTGCATGTCCCTATCAGACACAGTTGCAGAAGATACCTCAGATTTCTTGCAGGAACAGAGCACTATCAATTCTCAGCATTGCCGTTTGGCTTATCTACTGCGCCCAGAGTATTCACGAAATGCCTGGCATCAGTAGTAGCACATTGCAGACTCCAAGGGATTCAAATATACCTTTACCTGGACGACTGCCTAATACAAGCAGACAGCAAACAGACCTTGAATAAGACACTTGGATTACGTCATTCAATTGCTGCAAGCTTTGGGATACACAGTCAACCTTCAAAAATCAAGATTACTGCCATCCCAAGAGATTATATTTCTAGGAGCAAAACTGGACACACAGCTACAAATGGCTTTCCTCACAGAGGAGAAACAAGAACATTTAACAGCTTACTTCAGAGGCCTAGCAAAATTAACCCACCTGACCGCAAGGAAGACCTTGCAGGCCCTCGGGTTCATGGCATCTTGCATTCTTCTAATCCCTCTGGCAAGACTACACATGAGAAAGCTGCAATGGTACCTAAAAAGCTTGTGGTCACAACACAGCCACAACCTAGAAGACATAATACCACTCATACCATGCCTGCAAAAGGAATTTTTGTGGTGGGCTCAAGCAAGTCACTTAAACGAAGGCATGCTTTTCAACAAACCTCAAACAAGTCAAACTATTACAACAAACGCCTCAGACCTTGGATGGGGGGCGCACATGGACGGCAGATGCATTCAAGGGCAATGGACTCCAATGGAGATGCATCAGCACATAAATCAAAAAGAGATGTTGGCAGTGATACATGCAATAGAAGCCTTTGGAAAATCTCTTCAACAAGGTCATCTGCTAATAAGAACAGACAACACCACTGTCATGTGGTACATAAGTAAGGGGGCACTCATTCCTATCCCCTCTGCAGACTAACAATGATTCTTTGGGAAAAGTCCCTGAAACTGAACATATACTTGCAATCCCAGTTTGTTCCGGGCAAGGACAATGTTCTGGCAGACAAATTGAGCAGAAATTTCTTGGATCCTCACGAATGGATGCTACACCCTCGCATTTTCGCACAAATAGCATCTGCATGGGGAAAACCAGACACAGACCTCTTTGCATCTCATCTCAATCATCACCTGGAAAGGTTCTGCACAAGGATACACCATCCTCTAGCTTGGAGAACGGATGCTCTTTCCTTCAGCTGGAATGCTCTAACAATTTATGCATTCCCTCCTCTACCTTTGCTCACCAAGGTGTTACTGAAGATCAAGGCAGAACAGCCAAGGGGAATCTTGATAGCTCCAGACTGGCCAAGGCAGCACTGGTATCCACTACAAACCGTGGCCCTTGCCTCAATGGCCTCTGCTCCTGACTCAACACAGTTACAAGACTGTTCATCAGAACCTGCAAACCCTAAAGCTGATAGCTTGGAGAGTTCCCTGACTCAGACCCATGACTCACTCTCCAAAAAAGTTCAGGAAATTTTGCTGGAGGCACGCAGACCCTCCACCAGAAAAACCTATACGGCCAAATGGAAGAGATTCACCATCTGGAATGTCAACAAGGGACAGGATGCATCATTGGTGAACATGCCTCAGATATTGGAATACTTGAAAGAAATGTTTCACAGTGGCCTCTCATACTCTTCCATCAAAATCCACGCTTCAGCTGTCTCAGCACATTATAACTGTGATCCACCTGTGTTCTCGCATCCTTTGCTAAGACAGCTTCTAAGAGGCATAAAGAATATCAAACCTCCAAGGAAGCTACCAATTCCTGCATGGGACCTCAATTATGTCTTGGAAAAATTAACTCTTCCTCCTTTTGAACCAGCAGCATCTTCAGAAATGCAATTTCTCTCATGGAAAACGGTTTTCCTGTTGGCAGTCACTTCAGCAAGAAGAGTCTTGGAGATGCAGGCCCTCATGGCAATTCCTCCCTTTATCATCTTTCATCAGGACAGAGTTTCCCTTAGGAGCAGTCCTTCATTCATGCCTAAGGTGATATCCAGAGTGTCTCTAAACCAAGCAATTCACCTGCCTACTTTCTTTCCTAATCCTCAAAATAAAGGGGAAAGGTTGCTGCATACTTTAGACATTCACAGACAACTACGATACTACTTGGACAGAACAAAGTCCACCAGGAAGTCTGACCAACTGTTTGTAGCCTATACTGCTGGAGTGCAAGGGAAAGCAGTCACCAAAGAAACTATCTCAAAATGGATTGGACACTGCATCAGATTCTGTTATTCTTTTCATGGAAAAAGTGTGCCAGCTAATGTTAGACCACACTCCACCAGAGCTATGGCCACATCCACAGCTTTTCTAAGAGGAGTGGCTACAAAAGATATTCTAGAGGCTGTTACATGGAGCTCCGTGCATACATTTACCAAACACTACAACCTGCCATTATACTCCAGATCCCGAGCAGGCTTTGCTTCGGCAGTCCTGCAGGGCCTTCTAGCTACACCATCTCTTACTTAGTCCTACCAACCCCAGCTTGGCTATGGTATTCAACCCATATGTCAGGACTGCAGTTGCATTCTTGAAGGACATAGTACAGTTTTGTACCTACCACAAATGTAGATGTCCGATAGATATGCAACTGCAGTCAGGTTTACCCTCCCTCCTACCCCTCTTTTTTTCCATTTTGGGTCCTTACTCCCCTCACCTATCAGCTGGGGATATATGTTATGGTGTATCTGTTTATTGCTGTTGTGCATGTCTGATTTTATCAGTTTATCCATTCACCAAATTTAGCCTTCATTGGAGGGCACCTGGCATCTGGGGCAAGAAACACTGAAGAAGATGGCGTCGGCTGATGCCTTTATACTCCAGCCGCTCTGACGTCGGGGAGGAGGCGACATCGGCCGATGCTGGACCCAGACTTTGGAATCTGGCCGACCGAAGGGCTGCCTGAGGCAGGACAACCCATATGTTAGGACTGCAGTTGCATATCTATCGGACATCTACATTTATGGTAGGTACAAAACTGTACTTTTCTAAGTATGCCACGTTAAGTATGTTGCGTATCATCTCTAAGCTACAGAAGGCCTTTTAACCCCTGTGTTAGCCAAAGGTTATGTTTAGGTTTGTGGTCTAGAAGTTACAAACACACATCTCATCAGTCTTGTCAGCATCAGATATGTTGAGTGCTATGGAGCAGCCGAATATAATATGGTAAGATTTAAGTTTATTAATATTGGGCTGGGATTTAGACGAGTGAAATGATTTTGGAAAGGACTTTGACAAATATATGTTGCATACTGAAAACATGTTTGCTAAATGCAGTAGGATGAATTGTGATTGTTGGCATGTCATATATGGCTTGCTTGTAATTACAAGTCCAGCAGAGAGTGATGCGAGGACCTTAGGTTATGGCAGTTAATGTGTTGGACTGGTTGTTTCAGATTTTGATTGACAAGGTATTTGTACCAAAGGCAAGCGTCCAGTCTGGTGGACCCCAGCCATAAACAAACTCTACAACAAAAGGAGGAAGCTACTACAAGATAGAGCAAAATCCTTAAAAGGTAAGACACCCTTGATCACTATAAGTAAAAAACTAAGAGCTCTCATAAAATCATCCAAAGCAAATTTTGAGAGAAAAATAGCTAAAGACTCAAAAGACAATCATAAGGCCTTCTTTAGCTATGTTAGAAACCTGGGAGGAAACTCCCAGATATGCTCAGAACTAGTTCAAAATGATTTGAAGATTACTGATCCTACAGACATTGCCAACATACTGGCTGACAGGTTCAGTGCAAACTCCCAAAAGGAGAGATATCTATACCAAGTGATTGCAGCCCCCAAACATCTCCAACGCCCAAGTGAGTACTGCTCTCCAAAGCAAAAAACACAGCATCCATGGGACCTGATGGTGTCCCCGGCTGTGTGCTCCACGAACTCAACGAGGAATTAAACCCACAGCTAGGACAGCTGTTTAATCATAGTCTTACCTCTGGATACGTGCCCAGGAGTGGCGCACTGCAACTGTGGTCCCACTTCACAAAGGCGGTGCCTCCACCGACCCTGGAAATTACCGCCCATTAGCTTGACAAGCCTTATCTGCAAAGCCATGGAGAGGATCATAATGGACCTCATAAATAAAGACATAGGGAATTTGCAGACTTTGGATCCATCCCAGTTTGGCTTTGTCAAAGGCAGATCATGCCTTCTAAACTTGGTTGACTTTTTGAAACAGTCACCAAAGCCATTGATGACGGAAAGGCAGTCCATACAGCCTACCTCGATCTGGCGAAGGCCTTCGATACAATACCCCACTCGGGTATCATTGAAAAACTCATCAGCTTAAATGTTAACCCATACATCACAAGATGGGTTGCAAACTGGCTGAGTGACAGAACCCACAGGGTCAGAGTTGCTGGCGCCATGTCAGACTCAAAGCCTGTCACAAGTGGTGTACCACAGGGCTCAGTCCTGGGCCCACTCTTGTTTGGCATCTACTTTATCGAAGTACAAGCAAACACAGGAGGGTTATAGCTGACAAAGTTTGCAGATGACTGCAAACTGGGCGCCATAGTAGAAAACACATCTGACACAGATATCCTTCAGAAGGGTCTCACAGAAACGGATAACTGGTGCCAGAGCCATGGCCTAAAGTTAAATGCCAAAAAATGCATAGTCATACCCTTCGAAAAACAAGGTTACCCCTAGCTACCAAATAGGTGGCAATCCACTGAGCACAGAAGAAGTTATCAGGGACCTGGGGACCCAGGTTGATAGTAGTCTGTCATTCGACACCCATGTAGCTAAAGTAGTTAGGAAGACCTTCTACATTGCCCACCTTATGAAGGGATTCTCATCTAGATCAAGGGAGGTCATAGTCTCCTATACTCATCACTCATCAGACCAATGATTGAGTACAATGCCCCATTCGAATGTATCTGACCCGACACTTGCAGCAGCTGGAGAGGCCACAAAAGTTCCTCACCAAAAGGATAAAGGGTCTCAAACATCTGTCCTATGCTGCCCGACTGAAAGAACTCCAGCTCTATTCAGTCGCTACCGCTTGCTCAGAGGTGACCTTTGCCTAACATACAAGGCCATGTCAAACCCAGATTTGATGAATATGCTTCACCTCAAAAAATCTAGATCCGTCAGAGTCACAAGGGCGGGAGACTTAAACCTCGACACGGCTATTAACAGGACGTGCTGGAGGGATAGATTCATCACCCAAAGACTCCCTATGCTGTGGAATAAAATCCCGGTATATGTGAGGCAGAGCACCTCGCTGGCCTTGTTCAAAAGAAATCTTGACCAATGGATGGGAGATCGCAGATATACCCCAGGGATTACCTCAGTGTCACTGCTCAACAGAGGCACAGCAAAATAATGGGTATAGTTCCCCATACTAAAGGGGTGGCGTAAGCCACAAAACTATGGGCTAGGCTTGTAAATGCCCTCGGGCAGATAGCCTAGTATGAACCTATGAACCTATAAAGATGTCATTCAGTGTTTTTTTAAGTCATCAAGAATCATAAGATTTTTGCATTTGGATGTGGATGTTGTGATAATGTTGATTAGATAGTTTTTTTTATTTTTTATTTTATTTAAAGATGAGAGAGGTGGAATGTATACTGTTATGTGAAGGGTTATTATTGCTGGTGTACATCTTTACTGTTAAACCATTTGTGTTAGAGTCAGATGAGGTATTTGCTTTGGAGAGCAAATGAAAGCTTAGATTGGCTTTATAAAGGAGTACAGTATCTCCATAATTCCTATTCCCTGGTCTGGCATCAAAGATGTAATGTTAGCGTGGGAAGAAGTGGTGGATGGAAGGGCTGTCATTTATATTCCAGGATTTTGTGGTAACGAGGAGGTTAGGGTTAAGGTGCAATATTAAAGTATTAATCTAGCCCAGTTTTTCTAAGACTCTGTGTGATAATAAGGAAGTATGGAAAGGAATTTGTCTGGGCAGTAGAGGTGGTGAAGGGGACTGCAGAGGACTTTAGAGAAGTATGAATATGATCAGTGTAAAATTTGGTAACCTCATGAGCACAGTGGTGCAGGGGATATTCATGTCATGTCACATCAAGAGGTTCCCCAGTTCACTTCAGGGCTGGGTGTCTTCTATCCGAAGTCTACATGGTTCTCCTTATGTTTGCATGGGTTTTCTCCAGGTGTTCCAATTTCCTCCCAAATTAGGTGAATTGGGCACTCTAAATTGGCCATGTGTGTGTGTGTGTGTGTGTGTGTGTGTGTGTGTGTGTGTGTGTGTGTGTGTGTGTGTGTGTAGTGTGGAAGAACTACAGTGGCAAGGCTAGCCACCCGGTGGTGTAAACCTTTGCTCTAGATGATTGTCACTGTTGAAGTGACAAGTCAACCCCATGTGCAGAAATGGGAAAAAAGGGTGATGGACTGATGGATTTAGGATGGGTGTGCAGTGCAGATTAACTGATAAGATGAAATGAGTTTATATAGTATAGTCCAGTCCGTGTGAATATTGTTTAGAATTATGTCATGGTTAATGTTTCAGGTAATCCAAGATTGAATGTCATGTAATAAGCTGTTTCTTACTTTGTTTTATCCTTTTTTGTTGAAAATTGGAAGGATACAAATGGTTGCTATGCATCGTATATCTAAGGTCTATATTTTTGGGGCTGCAAGAAGTAGCTCTGAGTTGTCAAACGTTGCTGTGGGTTTAAGAGTGATTATTTGTAAATTGAGAGTAGTAGTGTTATACCTTAGGCTGTTTGGAATATTTTGTCTGCCCAATCATAACATAGAGGGTAAATTTATTTTTTTTCAGACTGTCTGGAACTAAGAATGATTGTCTGGTAGTCTGGAAAATGTTCCCCAAACTCCAGTAGTGTATGTTGCATCACAAGTGGAAAGGCCAAGTTTGTGGGAACATATCTTGAATTGACTGTTTATTTTAAAGAAAGATACAATCAAGTCCAGGTCTGGCAAAAAAAAGGGACCAAAAACGATGATCTGATGACTGTTCATCTGTTTCAGTGTTTGGTTTGTTGGATATATTCGGATCTGACCTCGGCACCTTCTACCAGAGCTCTGGATTCGATATGCTGCCTCCTCCCCTACCCACAATTCCCTCTTCCTGTCTGATTTATTCACCTCTGATCGTTTTTGCCTCCTGTTCATCCAGACATGTTTCCGAGAGTTCTTGCAATCACAATAAGTGCAAGTCAGTTTTTCAGTCTTTGAAACCTCCCTTTAGCTTTTGTATTAGGATAATTTAGTTTGTATTTTAGGGTTAGGTTAGTTTTCTAGGTAGTGTTTTAGTTTTTTAAGACTGTTTCCATGTGTTTTTTTTCTGACAGAACTTTCTAGTAGTGTTGTGGATTAATGAGCGTTATTTTCCATCCCTTTTAGTGTGATTACTATTGTTTCTATATTTGTGTATGTAGAGTGGTAGCTGGTGACTTCAAATCAGAGGAGGGGCTGCAGGAGGGAGCTTAATTTAAACAAAGAAAAAAATGGTTGGTCTTGACTACATGAAACTGTTGTGACCACACACAATGTAGTAAACATACACTGTATGACGTGATCTGCATTTTGTGCAATACCAAATGAAAAGTAAGGAGATTTGGAGATCTCACTGTACTATTTAGTCTTATTTCACCCAAAACACATTAGTCATGCAGAGTCAGAAATATTACTCCAAAGCTGCAGTGCCAAATATTTTATCCACAGACTGCCATCATATCAGTTGCCGACCTAAAGTAACTGCTTTGACCCTGCCAGGATTAAAACAAAAATGTCTGATTGTACCACAGACTAAATTAATATAGAAACAGTAGTCACAGGCTTGCATGATAGCTGACTTTGCCCAAATACACATTATTCTTGCAAAGCCACAATTACAACAGTAGATAGCAAGTTAACTCATTTAATTCAAACCAAGTTATTACCTAGCTCAAGTAGCTCCTTTTTGTCTGTCAGGATTAAAGTAAAAATAATAGTAATAGTTACATTGCATACTGCATTGCTTTCATTTTGTTTACAGAAACATTAGTCACAGCTTGTATGTGCCAGCCAAGTACACATGTCATTTTATTTATTTTACTTTTGTTTAACTGGGTTTCTACAACCGGCTTTAGTTGGGGGGGGGGGGGGGTGTCCGGGGAGAAAAGCTTCAACATATAAACATTTTTAAACAAACATTCAGTGAACATGAACAGATGAAATAACATATATTAAGAATTACTTGTAACCTTGCTAATTATTTTACATTCTTCTTAAAAGTACAGACAGAAAAGTATTATAGTTTTGCAAGGCTAGAATTGCAACAGTAGTAAGTAAAGCAGCAGGACCATTTGTTCCATTAACACACAGCCCTAATCTCCACTGACAAATCCAACCACAAGTTAAAAACAAAAACAGCAGCAAAAAATACAACACTGTCGTTAAGGCAAGTATTCTTTTTTTTCACATAAACAGTACTCTGAGTTCAGAGCTTGTGGTCGATCTAACTTCACTCAAATGCACATTACTCTTGCAAAGCAAGCCAGAACTGCAGTCATTCCATTTGCACATAGACATTGCCTCCATTCCAGCTGCCTATCAAAAGAATCTGCTTTGAGCATACAGTGTCTAAAATAAAAATAAAACATCACGGTTACATTATTGTATTTCTTTCACATCACATAGCCAAGAACTTGCATATGATCTCCATACACACTGTACTCATGCAAGAGTATAGTTTGTTTCAACAACAAAATCATGACAAACAGTTCTAATTTATCTTGACTAACGCTACAAAAAGATGTTAGGTTAAAAAAAAAGAACATGTCATCCACAAATGGCCCCCCCCAGAACACACTGCAAACCTAGTATCTTTGATTCTTGCCAGGATGCTATATTTAAAATAAAAAAGTCATCAAAAGCCCCCAAACTACATAGGCTACTAGTATCTGGTTGGACATGCCAGTGTATTGTATTAAAAAAAAATCAACAGTTCCCAAAACATAGTATCTGGTTAACCCTGCCAGGATAGTATATTAAGAAAAGAAAGTCATCAATCAACAACCCCCAAAACACACACACTACCTAGTACTATTTGCCTGACAATACCAGACTCCAGGCCCAGGATGTTAGAAACCAAATTTATTCAAGTAGTCCTGCACCCTTTAAACAATATCTGGTGAGTCCTGCCAGGAAATAATTAAATATATAAATTATCTGGTTGCCCCTGCCAGAAAAAATT